>NW_019100468.1:1185739-1244171 GCF_001856785.1 Myzus persicae
AAAAAAAAAAAAAAAAAAGGTTCGTTTCGCCACTGAAATACTAAATGTGTATAGTTATATTATGTCTATGCTTTATATTGTATCAGGCATATACGATACACCTAAAAAGAACGACTAACCTAACATTAATTTACAGGTATCAGGACAGGACGTGATTGAGTGATTCATTTCACATAAAACACTCATTACTCATTATTTAAAAAACTATTTCTATAACGGATCGTTGTGCAACGAGATGTGACCACGATCCACAAAATTCTATTTTTTTATAGTACCCACTACCTATTTTTGGCTAAGGCATTAAAACAAAATTCAAATTTGTTGCCGGGACATTTTTAGGTTAGGTTTATTGCCGTTGTTTATATGTAAGTTGTTGACGTCCTGCGATGATAAATATTTGATTTGGATAAATGATAATGAAGTCTTTTTACTTTTATAGTCATAATGCCATACAGTGTACGAATTTCAACCGAGTGCCGACCACCGAGATAAGTTTTAAGTGTCAGAGTACTACGATTTCGTTTATTTCGTGAACAATAATTATACTTATTATATAATTATTAATGCCGAATCTAAATACTTGTGAGGTGTATAGAAATTTCAAATCGACTTAAAAACCAAAAACGTTTTTTTGTTTTAAAACAATGTCAATGTGTGTTGTGTTAACTTAAAAGTGTATAGTTTCTATTTAACGCTTTCATTCAAGTTTAAATATAAAATGAGTAGTTTCCTACACGTCATCCTTTTTTTGGTATGTATTATTGGTTCAACTGTCTATTCGGTTGACCGTGGTAATTTTAAAACATGCGAGCAAAGTAACTTTTGTAAGCGTTGCCGCTCCATGAACAAAAACCAAAAAACCGCTTTTGAACTAGTACCAGACAGCGTTATATTGACGGATAAGTACTTCGAAGCCTTGATATCAAATACAAACTATGACGATGTTTCATTACGAATGCGGTTGGATGGTCTCAAGGATAGTACGCTTCGTCTTCGCATCAACAAAGATGGGAATCAAATGTATAACAGGTTTCAACCTGTACATGCTCTTGTATCTGAACCAATAACAGAGTCAATGGTTATGGCTCGAAATGCATCAACTATTGAATTAGAATTGAGTAAAACTATCAAGGTGTATATCACAATAGCCCCATTTAAGTTGGATGTTTATGTTAATGAAGAGTTGACCATAGGGGTGAACCATGATAATCTAATGCAATTTGAGCACTACAGGCCTAAACCAGAATCTATTGCAGACAATGAAATAGGATCGTGGGAAGAATACTTTAAGGAACATCAGGATTCTAAGCCCCGTGGACCTTCTGCAGTTTCAATGGACTTCAAATTATATTCGTCTACTTCTCTGTATGGACTCCCAGAACATGCAGACAGTTTAGCTCTCAAAGGTACCAGTGGTAATGATCCATATCGATTTTATAATTTGGATGTATTTGAGTATGAATTGTACAACGGAATGGGATTATATGGAGCTGTTCCATTTTTAATGGGACATGGTAAAAAGAACAGTGTTGGAGTGTTTTGGTTGAATGCTGCTGAAACATGGGTAGATATTGCAGGTGTAAAAGGAAACACAGAGCACACGTCAGTTGTGGAATCAATAGTTAATTTAGTTTCAGGATCGTCTACCGAAAAAGACATTCCCAGTGCTCATTTTATGTCTGAATGTGGTATTATTGATTTTTTCATTATGTTGGGTCCTAAACCTCTAGACGTAACTAGACAATATTCTTCACTAACAGGAACAACTCCATTACCTCCGCTATTTTCATTGGCTTACCATCAGTGTCGATGGAATTACAATGACCAAAAAGATGTCCATGATGTAGATACAAATTTTGATGTCAATGACATACCTATGGATGTCATGTGGTTAGACATTGAGTATACAGATAGTAAAAAATATTTTACCTGGGATCCAGTTAAATTCTCTGAACCTTTAGAAATGGTAAATAATTTAACTAGCAAAGGAAGAAAATTGGTCACTATTATTGATCCACACATCAAACGCGATTCCAACTACTTTCTACACAATGATGCAATCAATAATGATTTATATGTAAAGAATAAAGATGGTGACGTGTATGAAGGTTGGTGTTGGCCAGGATCTTCTAGTTACTTGGATTTCATGAACCCTAAAGTACAAGAGTACTATGCTTCTCGTTATTCTATTGATAATTTTGTCGGTCCTACCGAGGACATTTTTATATGGAATGATATGAATGAACCTTCTGTTTTCAATGGACCAGAAGTTACAATGCCAAAGGATTGTATTCATCATGGTGGTTATGAACACAGAGACATACATAACATTTACGGACTATTACAGGTCATGAGCACATATGATGGTCTACTGAAACGATCAAATGGTAAAAAAAGACCATTCATTTTGACACGATCTCATTTTGCTGGTACACAACGTTTTGCTGCTGTGTGGACTGGTGATAATATGGCTGATTGGAGTCATTTAAAAATATCTTTACCAATGTGTCTCTCATTGGCAATTTCGGGAATATCATTTTGCGGTGCAGATGTGGGCGGATTCTTCAATAATCCCGATAAAGAATTACTGATCCGATGGTACCAAACTGGTGCCTTTTTGCCTTTTTTCAGAAGTCATGCTCACATAGATACAAAACGTCGAGAACCTTGGTTATTTGATGAACAAACTACATTTTTGATACGTGATGCCATCAGAACAAGATATACATTGTTACCACTGTGGTACTCATTATTTAAAAACCATGAATTAACCGGGGCACCTGTTATACGGCCATTATTTTTTGAGTTTCCTCATGAAGAACAACTGAACAACATTGACAATGAATTTATGGTTGGTGATATCTTGTTGGTATGTCCTGTATTAGATCAAAATGTTCAAGAGCTAACTTGTTATTTCCCCGGTCACGAAGAAATTTGGTATGATCGAGATACTTACCAACCCATCAAAACTAACGGGCTGATGAAAATACAAGCACCAATCAACAAGGTGCCTGTGTATCAACGAGGTGGTACAATAGTTCCTACTAAGCAACGTGTTCGCAGATCATCTGTCTTAATGAAGGACGACCCATACACTTTAATTGTGGCAATTGATCTGAAAGCTATAGCTAAGGGATCATTGTATATTGATGACGAGGAAAGTTTTGAATACAGGAATGGACACTTTATCTACGTTGAATATGAATACATTAACAATCAATTGATCTCAAAATGTTTACACTGTGAAGATTTCAATACTAAATCGTGGGTGGAAAAAGTCATGATTGTTGGTATTCCCAATGTATTCACCAAAGCCAGTATACAGGTCAATGGTGGTAGCTTGTCAGAATTAACTGTTTTATACAATACTCATAATCAAGTATTAACAGTGCGAAAACCTGCTGTCGGAATAGCTCAAAATTGGACAATTTCTCTACTTTAATAATACATTTAAATTGTGATGGAATATTGTAATTAAAAAATTGTATTTTAATCAATATTAATTAATAAGTATTTATTTTATGTAGTGAAAATAGCAAAGTTTAAATTTTAGATGTTTTTTTGATAAATAATAGTATAGGTACTTATTAGAAATATGTCACATTTATGGCTGTTTATGTGTCGACTTAAAATTGACCGACCAGTTTATCAACAAATTATTAATAATTATTAAATGAGTATCAAATAGTAGTGTTTTGTTTATTTTTTTAATGTCCAATTTTATACAAATTATCTATCATCCGTCCCATTAGTGCAGAGAATAAACTTTAATCTACAAACATCATATAAAATTATGTCCATCTTGGAATTTCATTATTTTCTTGCAATCAAAATGTTAATGTGATTAATCTTGTTATACAATTAGCAATTTATTTTTGTTTATTTTTAAGGCAATTAATAATATGCATATATTAATATTATACTATGTTTGTTGATTCAATTTTTTATTATTTAGTTGTATAAGATTGGGTGGATAACCAGTACTGCAGTGCATGCTTGTTTGTCAAGAATGTTGTCCTGACTGCCTCCAAATCAGGTTATGTGTTTGTTCTAGACTAGGGATCATACATAGGAACACAAAGTTTTTGAGTGACTGATGTAAAATAGTGTTTAGTGAGCGTTACTTCCCATACATTTTTTTTTATTACAAAGTCCAGATGTTATATTTATTAATAATTAAATTGTACAATTTACTAGGTACCTCAAACTCATAAGCTTTGTTTGTTAAATGTACAATATACTAGCTATACAAATATTGCTACTGAATAACTATTATGCATTTTTTAACAATTTCTATTCAAATTTGTTTGGTTTGCGATAAATTTGGATCCAAATTCACAAAAGTAGCATGAAAATTACACTTTTGGTAAAGTCAGCAACACTATTGCCAAATATGCGTTAATTTATATGATGTTCAATATACTCAGTCTCACATAAAATACATCTAGATACAATCATAAAAATCTGATAGATTATCATTATTAACTAAGGTCAATACTGAGAAGAATGTGTTCGCGATAGAAATAGCTAAAAATTGTCATTATGTTTTAAGAATTATAATAAACAGAGTTTTAAAGCTACAAAATGATTTATATACTTTTGTTGCTGTGAAAATTAAAACTTCAAAAGTTCAAACGCTTATAAAAAACAGTGCCAATAAATATTTTCAAAATTTTTTAATTTTCCTATAAGAACAACTATGACATTATACATTGTTTAAAATTTTCTTGCTTTTTGATCAAGACAAAATATATTCCTTAATTGTATTGAAAAAAATTTCATATATTTATAAATAACTTAAAATAAGTCGTAATATTTTACTTTGGAGACTATTATAATTTAAGTAATAGCAGAATGTTTCAAGTTTCTATGATCAGTATTTTATGAACTACAAAAAACATCTAAAATTGATGAGGAAAAACTACTCATTCACATCTGAATATCCAATTTTTTTCAAAAAAAGAAAACTTGACTTTATCATTACAATAGGTTTTTAGTTACAAATAAAAAAATTATAAAGAATGTTTATTTAATATTCAAGCCTTTTTTTCAGAAACAACCAAACTAAAAAAGTTTTCACTGCCCTATTTCAATCAATAGGTTGAACATTGGGGAGGCTGAACTCTAAAAGTAATAGTTTTGGCATAAAACATTACTTCTTGGCTGATATTTTGTTTTAATTATCTAGTAATTTTGAGTATGTGACTATCATGTACAGAACTTGTGTCATCAAATAAAGTGTAGGTTATTTATGCATTTGGCAGAAAAGTGTCTAATTCATGAAACAGCAATCATATTTGCCGAATTCATGAACTCAGTGTTACTCGTTTTATAAATTAATATAATATAATTCTTCATATAAAAAAACCAATATTTTCTAAATATTTTAACACATAAATAAATCACGCGTGTATAAAAAAAATGAAAACATTCTATTTATATAATTTAAATTAATTAACCATTTCTACGAATTTTATTTGATGAATTAAGGTATAAATAATTACTTTAATAATGAATATTGTTTTCTATTTCTATGATTGTTAATTATAATTTGAAATATTATTAAAAACCAAACCAAATGAAAAAAAGAAATATAGTAGTTCATTATTTTAATACAAGACGAATGAATGTTTCTTTAATTATAGTATTCATTCAATTGCTACACATTGAAACTTATTTAATTATTTTTACATTAATTGTAAAATTGAAGATGTTAATTTCAATAAAACTATTGGATAAAAACACTCATTCCAGTCAAGTATAGTCTTAGTTCTTACTCCTAGAACATGATAAACTTTATCAAAGTTCATTATTTCATGTTCAAACTTCAAAACCAATAAGATAAAATATTGATTTTAACATAGCACAATTAATTTGCTAGCACAACAAAATAGTTCAATATTTTGTACATAGTTTTTAATGACCCAAGGAATGCCAATCACAAAATACTGAAATATTTTATCCATTGTTGGAAGAAATATTTTATGTAGTATGATATTACTACAAATAATATTTAAACAAATACATTGTATTAATAAATATTACTGCCATAAGCCTGCATAATTGCCACATAAATTAGCTGGTAACGGTCCACCAGCAGAAAATAATCGTGTTCCTGAATAATCATAGCAATGTGTATAAATTGCAGGTGTATATTTCACTTGTTGAAATCCTTGGTCCACCATGAAATCTTCGTCAGGATACTGATAACAAATTTTATAAATGTATAAACTACAATTGAATTTCAAATGATAATACTTACAACATAACCTCTACTTGTTTTTAACACAACTGCTCTACTGGAGTTAATACTAGATTCTAAGTACTTTCCTGCCCGTATATCATAAAACATTATTACACCAACACCTGTTCCAATTGTAATTACATTATCTTGAAAACTTAAAGACCTAATTCCTGCAACACAACAAATTAATAACTAAATTAGAATGGATTTATTTGAATTTTGATAGTCGAGTGACGAGGGAGGATGCACAGAACTGGACAATTCTCTCATGGAACAGAGTATAGAACAAATTTAAAAACTTGATAAATATACAAACCACATCCACTATATCTTGCAGGAATTTTTTTTATGGTATGTAATGTTCTTGAATCAAGTAACAGTGTATATGAACGGCATCCAACAGCATATAAACTACTATCATTTTTCATTGCCATACAGACATTGTCCTGACAAGAGGATAATCTTCTTGAAAATCTCTGAAAGTGAAATGGGAATTATAAGTTAAAAAATAAAAAAAAATTGTATAAATGTATTTGTGAACATTTTATTTGTGGGCAGGAAACGGAAGTTCATTTTCATACTATAAAATGTATATTTAGATTACTTAACTAACTACTAAATAAAGTAATCAATACTATTTATGTCTCTTAATAGATTAAAAATAAATAAATTGTTTTTAAAAATTCATAATATTATAAATTGCAATTACTTGTTTAAAACGTTCAACATCCCAAACATGAACATATCCATTTAATGACAATGTAACCATTTCTTTTAAACTCTTATTAAATGTGATTGCTCGGACTTTTTGTGCTGTCTTACAACTTCTTATAACTGCAGGACTAAGAAATTGAGTAACTGGTTGTATAAGGTCGCCATCAGAATCATACTTTTCTTGATATTTATCTTGAACTTGCCATAGAGCAAGCTTGGTATCCCGTGATCCACTAACAAAAAACTCATCATCCAACCATTCAATATCAAATATCCAATCTTTGTGAGCACCCTAATAAAATAATAACATAAAATAACAGTTGAGTGTTTTTTTTAAATGTTATTCACCTCAGCTAGAACAATTGGATCTAATGTTGGCAATCTATACACTGCAATTTCATTAGAATTATATGCTCCTGTTGCCAGTAATGTTCTGGATGGATTAATTTTTAACGAATGAATACCACTTTGTTGATCAGCTGCTTCATCTACACGTCCTTTTATCGATGGTATTTGGTCCAGTTCGTGAGATTTTACGTTATATACCATTAACTATTCATAATAGTAAAATAAATGTGAGATATAATAAGTCTGTAGCTTATGAATAATACAACTCATTATTTGTTGAGTATAATTAAAGTTAGACAATATAAATAAAATATGTTTTTTTTTATGTTCCACAGTTTTAATTTAATACTGAATATATTGGGTATTTATTTTCTAATTGTATGGTCTATGATCATATTATAAAATTAATTTTATTAGATACTGGTTTATTATTGTCCTATAACAATAATAATAACTAACACCTTCTATACCTCCTTCGGCACCCTGTGATATATTTTTTTTATTTTTGTTAAATACCTACTCACAAAAATTATAAATAAGTGATATTAATAGTAATATTATCTAGTATATATACCCTAAAGGGGAAACTTTTCAGTTTTACCAGACACCTTTTTTTATTTGAATTAACATATGTAGTTAAGCATGCTGAAAATGATGGTGAAGCCAGAATTTGGCAGTCGGATTTAGTTTTAAAATTATAACTAATTGAAGTGTATAGTATTTTCATAACACCCAGCATGCTCACTCACTTGAAAAATTAAAACCGAAGATGTCCCTCGACTTGTTAGGTAAAACCACCTTGGGTGGATCTTGGACTTAAAATAGCTACCTACCTATATGTTAAAACTCAGTCTGTTCGCCAAATTTTGACTGCAGAATTGTTTTTAGCATGTTTAACTAAAAAAAATTGTAAAAAAAATGGTGTCCCATAAAACAGAAGTATATTTTTATTGAATTAGTCATCGATTATATGGGTGACAGGAATTCACAAGCCCGGGCGTGGCTATTACAAACCCGTACTTTTTCTAATTTTAACTTTTAAAAGTTCATTTCACCATACTAAAGAAAAAACTTAATATTTTATCATTAAAAAATCTATTCAAGTGGTTTTTTTACAAAATAATATTGTAAGTATTATTAAGTATAAATGTATACATGTATTTTATACACCAAATAGTAATATTAGTATTATTATAATTATTATTAAAATTATACTTAGGTATTAGTTATCCTCAGAGTATAATTTCTAAATGGCAAAAATATAAGAATGTTAGAAATGTTAGGATTATATTCAGTGTACTTACTTTATTACATTTTGTACCAAAGACAATTTGTTTACTACTAAGCCATTGTGAACAAAAAACTTTATTCATTGTTTTTAATGGTATAGACCGTTCTTTAAATAAGTCATGTGTAAGAATATGCCTTGTACCATGATTTTGATTTACTGAACGATACTCTCGCATTCCATATTCTCGGTTTCTTATATAATCAACAAAATTATATGAAGAGTTTAGCATGGTACATAATGACATTGTGCTCTCTTCTTCTTCCTCCGAGTCTTCGTAGCAAACAAAATCTTCCGGTTTATCTGACTTTCTGGACCGTTCCATTCTAGCCATACGTAACTGTAAGCTACGTTCATCAAGTCTGGATTGGTATGCACAAGGTGGCCGTGAACCAAAGACTGGCACACGCCTTGTTTGTGCCATCCTAAAAAAATAACAATGACACTAAATACCATTTTCTATTTGTAAAAAACGAGATATGAGTAAAATCCCGATGAGTATAAAAACAATCAAAATATATATTACAAAAATTTACCTTAAGTCCGGTGTAAGCTAGTTATGATATTGCAACATCCCAAATCAATCAGAACAAGGAATGTTGAATGTAACATGGGAATTTATGTACAAAATATACATATTAAACAGAAATTATATTACAAATATATTAACAAAATTGGTAAAATCAGTAAAATTACAAATAATAAGATAATTAATAAATATTTTTTAAATTGAAAACAAAAAGATAAAATATTAGTGTGATGATAAGTAGGTCACAATTGTACCAACATTGTACAATACTTTTATTATTGTAATTTTACTGCAACTGAAAACCAGTGTTGAAGATAAACTGATAAACACATTTTACAAAATAAAAATGTTTAGATTACAGATTGCAATCACGATATAGAAATATTCATGTTGCCTTATTGCACGAGGACGTAAGGTATAATTATAATAAGTAATAACGAGAGAATTAGCAATAAAAGGCCCTCATTATAAGAGAAGGGGTCAGTTCGGCCCCGTGTTAATTATATTCAACTATTCAAGACGTCCAAAATCATATGTTTGGCAGTTGTCCGATGATATTCGAAAAGAAATTGTAATCAAATTATAAAATGAATGAATGAATCATTAGATCATATTAATATATTAGAGGAAAAAATAATACGATCTATTCACAGTTCATTAGAATCTTGGGAGTATACTATAATAATTGAGACTTGAAACTTATTGTCTTCATGTTCAAGTTTGAATTGCACTGCGTCAACACAAATCAATGCTATGTACTCAGTTCATCCGTATAGGCTCACCGTTAATTAATGCATTATTATTTTTAAAACATATGTATTAATGTATCATTATATTATTTCGGGACTACATATACCTTGAAAATTAAATTACTGATGTATTTGCCAATTATCAATATAGAACTATAGAAGCCATTAAGCCAGCAAAATATATAAACATTTTTTTTGTTTACACACTCGATTTTTCGATATACATAACTAATTTTATCATTCATCCATATTTTATAATTTGTACGTCTTTCTATAGTGCGGTAAATAACATGCATTTTTATAATACTAACGTATTTTTCATATTTAGTGAAATTAATTCCGGTCTATGGTTGAACCTTCTTAGTGAAAAATGTACTGTGTGGATGAGTTCATGATATATCTACATAGCTTATAGTTATATTAAATATAAATACTATGAAAATGTATTGCATTAACTCATATTTTTTTAATTACAATGTACTAATATGTATACTATCTACTATTCTACATTTATATTTATATGTATTTTTTATCATGTAGCTATTATATTGTGTTACATATGTTTATATTTTTTATTATTTACTACAGGATTATTAAGCAGATATTTTTAAAAAAAATTGATGTATTCAAATAAAAACTCTAAAGAGTAATTTATGAGTAATTAATTTTACACAAAGACAAATACATACAAAGGTTAATAGTCCTTAAAAATGGTTTTACAAACATTTTAAAGATAGAAGTTACAATTGAAGTATATTTAAGATTTCAGAATCCAAAATCAGAATTTGAATTCATATATAATTTTAAAAAGTTAGGGGTTAATAAACTTGGAAAAACACCATACAAAATGGGATAGTCAAATTGTACTAAATACTAAAGAAAATACACAACAGATGATAAAAAATAATTCTTTTTTAAAAATTAATAAGTGTGCATTATTTATTACAATTATTATTACAATACATTAGGGTTATTGGAATATTTAGCCCAATCAGTATTACAAGGTACTACAGGTAAAATCCAACCCAAAGGAATACTGCTAGATTCTGATATTTCATTTTCATCGACAACATATTTATCCCAGCCTCTCCTATAATAAATGAATAAATTATTATTTAAATATTATTTGATACCAAATATTGATAATACCGTATTTCGAGGAATGTATAGTTATCAAACACCATTTCATGGGAACTAAAATTTGGCCCAAACAGTATATGATCCCATTCTGCAAACTTTTTTTGAATTTCAATTTCCCGTCTTTCGTGTTTTTTTGCTTCAGCTTCAGTAAGCATATTTTTCAATTCTTCTTCTTCTTTATTGTAGTCTGTTAGTTTCTGCTGCCAAAGTATTTTTAGTTTTTCTATAACAAATAATATTAAATTTAATTAATTAAGCATAATAATAATATCAATTTATTTATTCATTTTAAATAATATACTTAGGGAATTTTCAAAAAGTGGATTTTTTCTTTGGTTCACACAGTTTAAAAGTCTAGATTTTCTTAATTTTTCTAAATTATCCAACAATGATATCTGATCTTTAGCATCTTCAATTTTTTCTCTAACCCTTTTCAAGACAATGTTGGCTTCTGTTTTAGTTTCGTTAACCTATTTATGAAATAACAACTTGTTATAAATATTAAATAAACAATTGAAAAATCTTACTCTTTTTTCTTTTAATATATTTTCTTTTAATGTATTTTGCCAAGCATCAATCTTTCTGTTTATTTCTCTTATTTCATCTTTTTGTTGAGATTTAATTATTTTTAGGTTAGATTTAAATCTCTTTAATCTATTCCTTTTTTTCTTTCTTTTGGCTAATTGAAATTTTAATTCAGACATTGAGTCAGTATCAAGATGTAACTTTTTTATTATGGTATCCAAGCAGTTCTACACAAGAAGGAACACAGAAATTAATTTTATTTTTTATCATTATCATCTATATATCATTTACTTTATCCAAGATTAAATCAGAACATGCTTTTTTCCATTCAGCTTCCGTCATAGTTGATACATTCTGCTCCATAAATATTTTTTTTTTACCCATGATTTCTAATAAATGTTTACATTCTTTGACATTATTGCTGATTTGGTTAATCTAAAAATAAGTTTAAATTAATAATTATTAAGTATAAAACAAATGCAAAAGTTTTTATTGGAATTTACCTCTACTACATTTGTTGATTTCACGTTCTTAATTGTAAAATCTTTTTCTTTGCCGGCTAACCACTTTTCGATCCAAATACTAGTTGCGTCTTTTAAAGCTTTTGGTATAGGGCATACATATTTAAGAATGTATTCTTCATCAATATTGTCCGGAAGAGACGAAAATAAATTGCTTATATTCTGATTAGATGGTACATATTGGTCTTGATAGTATTGATTACTAATATTGCTACCATAAGGCATACAATAGTTTTGTGCTGGCTGATTACACGGAGATAGATGTGGGTGAACAAAATCTAAATTATACATTGATTGAATGGGTGGAGGCGTAGTAAAAGGAGGTGGAGGACATGTTAACCAGAAATTGTTAGCATTCGCCTCAGAATATATGTTACTATGAATATTTTGTTCAGACATTTTAATATAATAAAAAAGTTTTAATAATAATTTTAATAAAGGAAAAAAATGTTAGTGTTTTAAATGTATAAAAATGTTAAATTAAAGAAATTGATTAATTAATTTCTTTTTCAGCTTCAGCTAAAAACTTTTGAGCGTTTAAATAATCTTGTTCTTCTTTTAGTTCTTCACAATCAGCTATAACACTCTTCAAATCTTCAAATGCAGCTTTTAATCTTCTTTGAGTGTCTGGGATCATCATCTGTGACTCCCTAAGTACTTCTTCTTGCTTCTTAAAAGTATTCTCATCAATTCCTATAAAAATAAAGTTATATATTTAACAGCCTTCACTTTGTTATATTATAAAAAAAAAATGACTTATAATCATTGAACATTCACTTAGTTAACCATACAAATCATTGAATTTAAAATATGTAGTTACATGTTTCGCATTTCTTAAGAGGAAAATAATTTGAACAGTATTTTAACAAGCTCTGTTACTAAATAGTATGGCTCCAATATATAAGTTAAAACTTATAAAGATTTCTTCTAATTTTATAAATGAATTCTAATTTACAATGTTTACAATATTATAAGTAATATAAATATTTTCAAACAAACAGATAATGATGTTTGAATTTATTATTAATAAAAATTCCAAGGATACTATGGTGAATAATTTATATATTATAGCTGTTGTTATAAAGCAATCAGAAAATGTTTATTCTCATATTTTCCCATCACAAAACATTCCAACATCAATACTTTATATAAATTAATAATTACTGATTACCAACACCATGGGAAAATAAGAAGAACATCTTTTTTTGACATGAGTTATATAGTAATATTAAATAATTCTTTTCACTGGAAAATCAGTCACTCACATCTCAATATTTCATTTCACTATTTCAGAATTGTAATTACTGATTTGTTATTTGTATTACTGTTTTATAATTGGGTTGTCAAAATAAACTTATAAATTATAATGACACAGTATAGATAAGGATCAGAAATCGGTGAAATTCTACGGCCCCATAATATCATAGATTTTAAACTTTGTGTCTATGCACGATACTGAAAAAGCTATCCACCAATTCCACCAACACAACAAAACTCCTCACCGGTAGCGCTGCCTCCAATCAACGAGAGGACTGGTCGACTGGACAATGATAGAAATATAGAATAATCATAAACCTGGTAAGTACATTGTTTATTCTATGCTATCATAATTCATAGACCTAAGTCCTAAAGGTGGATTCTACCTCCGACCACGTCTTGTCGTGTAGTGTTCCGTATATTTAATGCATAGGTATCAAAATGCTGGTCACACGTTACTTACAAGTTGAATATAATCAACTCTACACAGCACATATGAATGTATGATCATAATAAATAAAGTTTTTTGGGTATGTTATCGTTTTGGCTACCACACGACGTGTTTACGAAAACTGTTAGATGACGTCGGCCGCGCGGCGTTATAATCAGAAACTTCAGTGTATTTGTAGCGCATGTGACGTCACGTCAGCGTCATGCGCATAGAATCTGCGTGATCATACCTTATGATTATTTCTATCATGGACAGTTTTGAACATAAGGTAGTTGATGGCTGATAAACAATTTGGCCGAACCTTGCATATGCGTATGGCGATCCATCAATCCGAAAGGATTTCGAATATAATTACAAACCATCGAGATAGATTAACAATAGATCTCGATGTTTAAAACAATTTATTGAACAAATTCTACTTTTTTTCCCTGATTAAAAAAAATTACCTCTCGGGAAATTAACTATTATTATGATTTTTTTTATAGACCGAGTGGTACATTATATTCCCTATGTATACTTTTTAAATTCTTTAACATGAAAAATCAATTTTTTAATTAAAAAATGGTATACTGGTTCGTTATAGTCCAAGGCGAGTGAAAACTTTAGAGCCCCGCCATCCATAAACCAATAAATACATCATATAAATATAAGATAATGAGTTTATTTATTGATATTATAATGTTTATAATTCGGCGGAAAATACGTACCATTACTTTTAAGTACCTACTTAATAATCAATAATACCTAAAATAACTCGATACACGGATCCAACATCACAGTACGTATTTGTTCTATTTACGTGGCGATCAAAACTAAACAATAGTAATCCTGTTGGACACCATCTAAAAAGATACAGCAGAATTTCGGGAACAACAGAAACCATAATTTTTAACATTATAAACATTTTTATACATTTTGTAATTTATCATTGTTTTAAAAGTATTATTCCATTTTCAATTTTAATTTTTTAAATATATCGACATACCTATCATTGAATTATTAGATTAATATCCATAAATAAACTCATTATTTTGTATTTGTACGATGTATTTATTGTTAAATGGATGGCGGGGCTATAAAAAACCAGTACCAAAAATTATCCACATGTTATGCCTCTGTTGAGCAGCATAAACACAATAAATTATTATTATAGATGAAAACCTAAAAATCTGCTCTCTACTTACTAACAACTGTTGCCCATTATAACACATGTAAAAATATATCTCAAATTTATAAAAGTTGAAAAAACGTAGAAAAACTAAATTTAAAAAAAAAGGTCAAGAAATAAATTAATGTAGGTACCTAGTAACAATATGAGAACCTAATAAAAGAAAAATGTTTGATTGTTCTATTTTAGTCAAAATGAAAAATGATTATGGATCAAAAAGTTAATAACCTATAATAATTAAAATCTTATTTAATGAGTTTTGATAGTATCTAATAAACATTAAAGAAACGTGTAAACATAATTAAGAACACTATTAAGAATAGTAAAAATTGTAATAATTAAGGATAAATAGGGTTTGAAATTGAATGCCCTAAAAGGAGGACTCAGACAAAATAGGTACATATAAAAACATAATTAATTTGTTTGGACATCATATTATTATGAATGTAAAATTATGATTTGAATGAAAAATATTCCAGATAAACCTCTAAATATCCTTTTAATTTTATAAATATTAATGAGAAATTAAAATCTTAAATAAATACCTAACAACTCACTGGTGCTGTAACATAACCTAAAACATTTAGGACCTACCTTAGATTTTCCACTCGTTAAACAAATTTCTTTAAATCAATACCATTTCAATGTTCAGTTACCTACTTTTTAAGTCAGAAATAGTGTTTGGATTAAGAATGTAGGCAGATCTAGTGGGTAAATAACTGAATTATGCAGAATCATTTAATTTTATTTGTCTTGCAATTTTAATCTTGAAATGTTTTGAAAAATAAAAATAATTTATCAATGTATACACTGTACACGATTAACTTATTGTTTGATACCTAATACCAATTTTAAGATTTCCTAAAAATTATAGATTATCACCTGGTTTGTTATAAATCATACATTTTATAAAAATATTTATGAATAGTTAATTAGTTATTATTTTTCATACAGTTCATGAGTTCAATACACACATTATATTATAATGTAGTTCCATAAAATATAAATAGGTACTAAGTATTCAATGGCACTAAGGTTGGAATTAAATAAAAATAGAAAATAATGGTAATTTAACTCACCAGCCTTTTTCAATTTCTCAACCTTTTCCTGTTGTTGTTCTGTTTCTAGTATATACATAAGTTTCTCTTTTGTTAATCTTTTCACTACTCCGGTTTTGATCTTTAGTGTCTTAATACGAGGATCAGCCATTACTGTCTTTTCCGTAAAGATATTATAAAATAAACGAGAAAGTATTACCTTTGATGTTACACTTACGACTGGTAAAAGCAACACAAAAAAATTGACAAAAGGATTATTTAATTGTATGTTTACTATGCAAGGAAATAATAATCGAGAAATGTAATGTAACAAGTAACAACTCCAAACTAAAAATGTATTAGCTATAGGTTGTTTAGTTGTTATGGAAATTTGACTTTCGAATTTTTATAACCTAAAAACTTAACGTAATTTATGAATTACTTTTTGTACAAATCATGGCTCATGTAAACAAAAAGTGTCTATAAAAGTATCCTTATCGATAGCCATGGACGATAGATACGTATTGTCACAGTGTTGTATCTATAAACCTTGGGTGTCAAACATAAATTGAGTAATGGTGTACTCGATAGTGTTAAACTGTTAAAATGTTTTTGTTATTATTCTCATTTATTTTCATTATCTATATTATGATTATCATACTATATAGCCAACAGCCGTGCCGCCATGCTGAACTGTTAACAAATAAAATGTCAAAGTGATTTATTAAATTTATATCAAAAAAGGCGTATAAAAAATTAAAAAACAGAAGTGTATGATATTCCAAATTGCTATAAATATTAAATTGACGTCTCAAAATCAAAATATTTTCGAGTTTTTATTCTGCACTCTACGTTATTTCGTTATACTATCATATACTTATAGTGTTATTAATCATAACAATTTTCATCAAACTTCCTATACCTATTTCAAATTTGTTTTTCTTCATAAAACTACATTTTAAAAACTATATAATATTATGTGCTCATAACTTAATATATTTAAAATTATGGATGTAGATGATAATTTTCCTGCAGCTAAGCGCATCATTACTGAAATCCAAAGTATAGTCAATAGTGATTCTAATCTGTGAGTATAAGCAATTACATTTTTACGGTGTAGGAATGTCTTGATAAATCATTATTGTTCCACATTATGTTTTAGGAAAGAATTTGACCTAGTCATCCAACCAGAAAGTCAAAATAAATCTCCAGTGATTTATATAGACCATTGTTTAGGTCTTGAGTCGTGGTGTGTACGCCATGTGTATGAATATGTCTACCAAAGACTTGTTTGTGTAAGAAAACGATTAAAAAGACAAGGTAACATTTTCATTGATAACAATTTTTTTAATTAACTCACTGCTTAATATTGATATTTTAAAATATGTATGTGTTTTGTAATATGTTTAATTATGTTTAACATTTTATTTAGTGGCCAATGAAACAATAACATTGCTTACATCTGCTCTCTTGTTAAATCCTGAAGTCTTAACATTTTGGAATATGAGACGAGAGTTAATTCTTGATGGGCATCTAAAACCAGAAGATGAATTACAATTTTCAGCTGTTGTTTTGACATTTAAACCAAAATGTGCTGAGGTATTCACCTACAGAAGATGGATATTCCTTAACATTTTAAAAGGTAAATCAACATAGGTATCTATTATTTATAAGAAACAAATATACTTTTTAAACTTTCTTGTGTGATATTCAATTTTATTAAAATATAACTAATATAAGTACAAATCTTAAAATTAATAATACACAATCTTTGTATTGCATAAAAAGTTCTTTGAATCAAATTTGAATCATTTATTAAAATATTAGTATCATGGTTCATGATACACAAATAGACAAGGACTTATAATACAATATTAAAAATATTAAACGTGATAAATAAATTGTCAAATGATAAATAATAATCATCAAAAATTAGGAATCGGTGCATCATTAAATTAATTTATTAATGTTGACGTTCATGTAGGGCTCAAGTACAGTAGGTACATGCCTAATACAATTTATTAAAAATATAATATAAATACAATACATATATAGGTAATAATCATATAGAGCATATTGATAATATTATAGGTTAGTTACAATAAATTACAATTCTAATGAAATAAAATAGTATTATGTCTATTAATAAATGTAAATTACCTTACTAGTTTGAGAAACATTCACTCGAGGTATACTTTTAGTAATAAATCAAAATATTTTAGCCCATTGGCCATTACGTTCTCATGGGATACAGTTAATAATATAATAACAACTGAGGAAGGAGGGAAATTATTTCTAATGTCTATAAAAGTTACTGGGAATACTAATTTAGATAGCTGTACATTAACCGAAACCTAAAGTAAAACCTCGGCATCAGTATGCTAAACTTATTAGCGACCCTAGTTAAACCTATTCTGTAAATACCTTATCAGCCCCCACTCCCCCTCCAAAAAAGTAAAATTCCTCACTGCGCCACTGGGTGTAATGCTAATATTTGTTGGTATTATTCATAAATTATAAAACATTGTTAATGTGATAATAACATATATTGACTGGGGTTTTTTGAATTCAGCTTTCCAGCCTCAAGGAACCTAACCTAGCCCCCTGGTATTTACATTGTCAGTAACATGTACATCTTGTGTATCTAAATTAAAATTGAACCATGACTATACAAATTATGTTTTATTTTGGACAAAATTGTTTATTAATTGTTTTTTTTATGTATATATTTAGATTTTAGCTGTAATGATATTGTACTCAATGAGTTGACAGTAGGATTAACAGCTGCTGCTGGATATCCAAGTAATTACAATGCTTGGAATCATTGTTTTTGGTTTATTCAAAAATCACTTGAACATGAGAATTTTTCATTGATTTCTCATCAATGGGAAAAAACTAAAATTTGGTGCCGTGAACATGTATCCGACCACAGTTGTATGCAATACAGACAACGGTTACTTAAATGTTTAGTTGCCGATAAACGGTGCTTACAGCATCTAGAGTGCTGTACATCCAAGTCCCTTTTGCGATTTTTTAACTCTGATGAACGACATAAACTTATGAGACCATCAGAAGACTATTTTGGTGAAGCAATTTGTGTTGCTTTAGATGAATTATATTTTAATGAAGATCTGATTGTGATGTATCAAAGTCATGAATCTCTATGGAACCATCGTAGGTTTTTATGTTATTTATTAGTAAATATTTATAACATTGACTGTATTAAAGAAGCATTAATGAATAATGAAAGAAGAATTTCTACTAAATTATTAAAAAATAATGAGTTATATGTTAAAAAACATGTTTTGTGGCTTCAAACAGCATTATGCATTCCTATAAAATTACTTTAATTTTAATAACTACCATTAATCTACTGTGTTGAAAAAATAATTAAATTTAATACCTGTTAGAATGTAAAAATCAAAAAATGAAGAAAATGTGACAAATAATGAGTGAGATTCTAATTTTAAAGTTAATAATTATTATAGTTTTTAGTATCTGTTTAAATATGTTATTGCTTATTTTTAATTGTTGTAGTTTACTAATTTTTTGTTTTATTTCTATTGCCTCTGAAGAAATGAATAAATAAAACAGTCTTGTACAGAATAAAAACTATCATTCTTGATATTGCTTGTTTAACTGTAACTTGAACTACTAAAATTGAAAAATATCAATAATATATTTGTCAATGACACTAAAGCGGGTGTTCCGCTAAGAGATTCCCGTTACAATATCTCCTGGGATGATAAATATATCATAAATCTGTTTTTTTTTTTTTATTAGATTCAGAGACAAGGACTACATATATTTTATTTTTTTATTTAATTAATTCTTTTGATAAAAAAGTTAAAAAATGTATATTTTTATTTTTGAAACAAATGACGATATCCATTTTGTAGAGTTCATTTTTCTGACAATTCTAAGTTAAATTGAAATTAACTATTAAAATTTTTTATTTTATGTATAAAGTAAAAGTGTACATTTTGCTCTCAACATAAGTATTTAGTCTTATTATATTTATATACATCTATCAATCTAGTGATGCAATAGAAGTTTAAAAATGATTTTATAACAGTATGTCAAACAATGTCCAACAATGTCCACTGGTGAAAACTTAACCCCTGTCACTTCACCATTTTCAGTGATATGCATTGAAAACAAAATTAGACTTATTTAATGGGTTGCGTGTGTGATACTGATAAACGCGTACAGTGTATTAACTGTTTATACACTATTAAGAGGACTATGTACCAGTATGTGTTGTCTCCGTCTTACTAACGCATAATATACCAAAATGTACTTTTTGCATTCTGCTGTGTCCGCAGCATCTGCTAATTCCATCAATATTTGATGATATGTTGTAAATACTTGACATTTTGTAACTGAAAGATTAAGTTATAAGTGGGCAGGTTTGCTTCTTGTTGTCAACATGGTATTTATTCTAAAATCTATATGTACGAGTGTTATTGATCATATTTGTAGAGTACCTACGTATCAAATAATATTTTTCAATATTTTGTACTGCAATAAGTATACAATTTTCATGTTATTTTGTAGTTTTTATTACAAACATTTTAACAAATCCATTAATATTAAAAAAAAAAATATTGTGAATTAATTGCATTACTGAATAAGTACACTTTACCTCAATCAAATTAAACTTTTAAAAATATATAAGTACTTTTCTATATATTTTTTTAACTACAAAGTAATAAAAGTTTAATATTAAACAATTATTAGTTAATCGTAAATGTCCTAATTACAGTGTATCATAACTTTAATTGCATTACCAACCCCAGTTTCAGCCGTTTTAAAAGCTTCCAATGATTCTTCAATTTTAAAATTATGAGTGATTAATGGCTTCATGTTTATTTGTCCTGAGGCTACTAAAGCCAATGCATCTTGGTAGCTAAAACAAAATTATAGTCATTAATAAAGTATTATAAGACTTAACTAATCAATTAATTTGTCTATTGATAATATACTCATTAGCATAGCGGAAAACTCCTCTGATGTCTACTTCTCGAGATAGTGCACTGAATAATGGCAATTTGACATTGCCTGCTGCTCCCATTCCAACAATTGTTAAAACTCCTCCAGATTTTGTTAGCTAAAATATAACAATTTGTTTACCAATTATACCACATATTATTAGAAGATAATATTTATGTGTGTGTGTTAATGATCCACAACCAAGACGTGTTTATGTTGCACTCGTAGTGCTGAAATTGGGTACATAGGTAATCCTATACCCGAGCATGTGCACCTTAAAGACACCCAGGAATTAATTAGCTCACAAAAACTAATATTTGTTGATTTGTATAGGCTTTGATTGAAGAAAATAAAATAGTTATTATGCTTGAGTATGATTTTAGACATGTATTTTACACCTAATTTGGTAAAAGCAATCTAAAAGCAGTTAATAGTTTGTGCAGTTTACATTTAATGAAATTTAAAAAGGAGTAAATCCACCTGCATTTCATTTGTGACAGGCCACACTGAGCAGAATCTGCAAGACTTTAAAATTATATAAATTGATGAAACTGCATGCATCTTTTATGTTGGCAAAAATGTCATTGGTTGCATATTCAGACTAAGACAAATATATAATATAATATTTTAAGGTTTACCTCCATTCCCATTTTAATGGTTTGTTCAAAACCACTGCAGTCGATAGTAACATCTGGAAGTTCGCCATCCATCTCATTTCTTACATTTTCTATTGCTTGTTCGTCTGAATCTCCTCTGTTTACTCTAATTGCTTTGTGAGCTCCCATTTCTATAGCCATATTTAATCTAAATTCTGTTAGATCTGTTATGTAAATTTTTGTAGCCCCCATAGCTTTTGCAGTAACCAATGTAACCAAACCAATTGGTCCAGCTCCTAAAATTAATACCGTAGAACCAACTTTAACACCCCCTCTTTTGCAAGCATGGACTCCAACAGAAAGTGGTTCTAATAGAGCACCTTCTTCTAAGGATATATGATCTGGTAATCTAAAAAATAAACATGTAGGTATAATCGAAATTAATGAATAATAATTAGTCCAATTATGTAATTGTTGAGCTGTAATAAAAAAAAAATGTATCCAATTGAAATAATAAATCAAAAACTTAATTAGGTTTACCTATACGTGTTATACAGCAATACAGCATAACTTACCATCGGTAATCGGTCAAAAAGTTTGTTTTGAAAAAAGCTGGGCAAAAAGTCCAGACTCATTTCTTAACCGTTGGACAAAAAATACAAAATATAGTAAGGTCTCATTGATCGAAACAAGAATGGGGAATGGGATCGTTCGTATTACGTATATTTTATTACGTGCGATGTACGAATGTAATTGACAAATTGTATTACGGGGAATCGGGAAATATTATTATTATTATAAAGGTCGATAGGTACAATGTATGACGTATAAATGCGATGTGATCAGAGCCCTACTCAGGAATTTTGGTGCCTGGGGCTAATTTGTTGGAGCTTAAATTATAAATTCAGTGGTTTTTGCTATATCGTTTTTTGTATATTCAATTTATTTTAAGATTATACCATAAGTCTACAATTAATTATATAATGTTAATGTTGTTTGGTATAAATAAACCATACATGACTGTGGGTATTACAATATTATATAGGGGCCTCTAATTAGGTCTTGGATCGGGGACTGCAGGATGCAGCCCCCTAGCCTCCCCATAACTCACAAGGACCCTGTAATATGATGTAATAATGCTCGAGGCCGTTCGGATTAACGAGGCCCTACTGTATTCTATTAAATTTTCATTTATAAGTTTATTAATAATTAATAATATAATATATTATATAGATTATAGATTTATATAAAATTAATTTCCTTATAGTTTATACTAAATATATTTATTATATATTTTGATTACTATTCCTCATACTAATTATTCAAAATAATGGTCAATATAAAATTTCAGAAATATAATAAAATAAATATACATCTTTTGGCTTTTACAAATATCAAAAAATATTTTAAACGATAAAATATTAGTCCAGACATTTTATTCAACTGTTTTCAAAAACGGACTTTTTGACGATATTTGTATTGACTCTTTCTTAAAACGTAAATTATTTTAAATTAATATTATTATTTAATATTGTAGAGTGATTCATGTTTGTATTGACTATTTTTTAAAAATTGTTTATTTAGAATATTTAAAAAAGATGAGTCTGGACTTTTTTCAAAACAGACTTTTCGTTCGGGATAACCATTAGGAATTAACTATAAATACCTACAGCTAACCAAACCAAAATTTTATATGAAGATAATCACTTATTCACTTAATTGTTAAATGTTCAGTAATTAACTATTAATTCAAAATAAATTATGTACTTAAAGAAAAAAAAATCAATGTTTATGATTGAAATAAGAAAATCTTACTTATAACAAAAATCAGCAGCATGGACATAATAACGACTCAAATTTCCATCTATAGGTGGTGTAGCACAGAATTTCATATCGGGACATAAATTGTATGAACCAACTTTGCAAGACATGCACATACGACATGATACACCTGGTTCAATTGCCACTCTATCGCCTATAATAAAAACATACCATATGCAAACATTTTGAGAAATTCTTCCTATTTATTTAATTTATACTAACCAACTTTGAGATTTGTTACACCTTCTCCAAGCTTCGCTACAATTCCACTGGCTTCATGACCAATAACCATCGGCTCTTTAACAATATAGTGACCTATCGCTCCGTGAACTAAATAATGAACATCCGAACCACATATTCCTACACGTTGAATCTTCAATAGAACTTCTACAAAATCAATTTACAATTTAATATTTGGCAGACTTTTAACATAGTTAATATCGTTACCATTAGGACCGGGTTTTGGTATCGGCCGTTGTTCCTAATAGAAAAAAAAAGAATAAAACCGATCAAATAACTATTAAAAACTCTGTAAATAGGTAATAGAATTTATAATCATACTAACAAGTCGTAAATCTCTAATACCATAGAGTACTGAAGTTAAATTATCATTTTCGTTGTTTATACTTGTATTGGCCATGTTAACTAAAAATAAATGAAAGATTTTATAAAAAATTAAAAACCTGTCAGTAACGAGTAACGACTAATTAATTCAAGTTTAGTTAGATAAATGTCGACAAGAATGAAGAAATGTAGCAGCGCTGGGGGGATATACTTATGTATACATGTAATCATATTTGATTAATATCAAGGTTAAAACGATTATGAACTTGTTACGAAACTGTGTACTTCTAAGATAGTGATTATCTGTAGGTACTTTGTACTTTGTAGATTATCGTTCAGGTTAGTTGAGCTTCAGATAAATTAAAGGATTTTAAACATCATTTATATTCATAGTCTAACAATTGTTACACTTAATTACAAAAAATGAATTGTTTGCATGTGAGTTCTTACTTTTTTTATTAAAAAATTGAATTTTGTACTAAAGCACACGCGTTTAAAACATGTATAACTACGACCGTCCAATCGTTGTAATGATCCTGTTTAGTGCATTTAGAATACCTTTTAGTTTTCGATTACGTTAACATTATGATAGAATTATTGTAATAATTAATAGCATGTAATTATGTAGATCAGACATTCAGATTATCAAAGGTTCCCAAACTTTTCCCAGTGTAGTCGGTGCAATCCATTTTGGGAAAGGTTTAAATGTCGGCGATCATCATATATTGATGACATTTATTATTTATTTCATTGTTGATCTCTATTTTTGCGATAACTTTTAGTCCAGCGGTGTCGTAGGTGAGTGGTGAAACGTCACTGATACTGATGATCGTCGAGGAGAATAATCAATAATAAAACTATAAATTCGAACATTAATGTAAGTCCCTACCTATACACTGGACAAGTATTACACAATAGCCAATATAGGTACCTATGGTTACACGGAAAATACTGCATCATATACTCGCATTTATGCGTAAAATATATTTTCTCTTTATATATATAGTATAACATATTTCATAGACTTACAGTAGGTAATCTAATATTAAATATTTCAAAAATTAACGTGCCCCACAGTTTAGGAACGTCTGATGTAGATTAATAATGCCAACACGATAGAACGTCCATACTTCATACCTAACATAATAGGTTCATCGGCCGCTAGTCTTTTTAAAATAAATAATTTACTATTAAGTATAATATGAATATAAAATATTTAAAGGAAAGCTGTAGACCATTGGTTGCAGTAGTCATAAGGATATTCAGATGTGTGGGTGGATGGAACCCAAAATTTTTTTTTTGATATTCAGTGGCGGATTTAACGGTAGTTTAGTCTGCAAATTCAGACGTGTGTCCAAGCAAATTGTAATTAATTTTTTTAAATTTTTACCACACAAAAACAAATACATTTTACATTTCAAACTACAATAATTATCATTTAACATTGTTACTTGTTAGGTTAGGTTAATAATAAACAACAATTTTGTAATCCAATTTGTATGAGACCCTTCTTATATGGATTTTCCAACTTTATTTAAATCTATTTGACCACAGTTTCTATTATATAATTCACTTTAAACTTTTGTGCCACTACGATTTCATTGATGACTGAAGTAACTGGAAATCACATCCACTTCCAAACTGATGCTGCTAAAAAAGTTCTAGGACCAGATACCTATAACCAGTACGCAATGCTCGATTTGGAAAAAAATAGAAGGGGGACTCATCAGTCAGCGGATGTTGGATGAAAGAGCGCTCCACACACAATAAATTAACAGTCACATTACTATGCGAGCTTCGCCAACCATCCGAGACCCCTCTAGCAGGCAACAAAAATGTTCTGCAAATATAAATACGAAAAAAAGAAAAAAAAACTTATTTATTAATTATTTAAAAAAAAAACATAAAATTTGTCAATTATTAATAAATTATGCATTGAATAAGGTGTACATGCGTTGGCATAGACTATCTTGCATAGTTTCTTATCACTGTATTTTATAGTTTAAAGGAATTTTAACAATTCACTTTTTTTTTTCGTGGGTACAAAGTAAAAATATTATGGCTATTATATTTTGCATCAGAAAGACTGACAATTTACTAATTCACTAGTAAATGTTGCGTTCCCAGCGTTCCTTTACAAAAAATAGAAGGGATACGTTCAAAAAAACTACTGCTTATACGTACATCTATAGAATAATTAAGATCTAAATATCATATTCATATAAGGTACCTCTATTGGCTTTCGTTTACGCAGCATACGCGAATATACATAAAATTATAAGCTTATCGAGAAACGTTCTACATACAATATGATCCTATATATATTTATTTATTTATCAATAACAACCTTTGAGCAAATATGTTTTATAAAAAAAAATTGAGATTTATTTTATTCCTTTATTATTACTATGTTACTAACAGTTAATTATAGCCACGGACTAAACTATCTTAGTCCGTGATTATAGCTATCCTATTGTTTGTGCTCTACCGGCAACATTGCGATTTGCGCATTACCGTTGTCGATACTCTACAGCAATATTTAAATATTATTGTACTTAAAGTGGATGATGTAAAAATGGTTTAAATGACAAATTAAATAATACTTGAAGTTTAGTGAATAATATAAATGTTTATATTATCAACGGCACAGTTATCGTTCTTTGTGATTTCGTATATATTTTTTTTTTAACTCAGTTGTGGTCACGTACCTAAATAAAGCACATTTATATTATTTTCACCAAATTATAAATAGACTGTTCAAAAATAAAATAAATACAACATGCACGAATCAAAACTTTGGCTCACTCTCAGCAAGTCAATTTTCAAGATGGTCAAAGTTACATAAAAAAATTTAAAAAAAAAAAACTCAAAAAGGAGTTACAATTTAAAATTTTTCAATAATATGGGAATATTAAGTTTTTTATAGTGGATAAAAATCAAAATGAAATTCAAGGTCATACGTTCGAAATATTTAGTGTTACCTTTATCGTTGAACACATTGTATTTTGGGAGCTTATCAGGAGTTGTACCGCTCATAATTTTTACAACATTTATCCTCATCAGAGTCCACAACAAACTTTCTATCTTTTGAATACCTATGTGCATCAAATACCATCATTGTAATCGAGTGGTAGAACTAGTGGCGAATCCTGGGTTGAATTTTGGGGGTGGGCCCCCCACAAAAATTACTTCTAAGCACATTATAATGTTCTAGTTCAAGTGTTCCTAAAAATATGAAAGAAATGGTTATTAATGGAATGTTATTAATTGTATTGTGGTCGGAACCGTTTATGTTAAATTAGGCACCTATAATAATTATACTATAGTCTAAAATATATTTGAATTATTTTATTTTAAAGTAACTGTTGAAGAGGTCTGGGGAGAGGCCCCTAGCCCTCCTGGGTAGAAAGTAAGCGTCTTTAACCGCTATAGTAGATTGCAATCTTCGGTAGAGCGCGTATAAATACGACAAGATACTACATAGCCCTATTATTAATAATAAGCCATTATAGGTTTCAGGATTTATTGAACTAACTCCTAACGTAATGATAATAATTTTTAAAATGCTTTAATTGGTCGAATATACCTTTTATTGTAAAATATAACAAAATACGATGTCTATTATTTTTTTAATATAACTACGTTGAAAAACAAATGTACCTAGGTACATAGAGGTTAGAATATTTCACTAGACACTAACATAAAAAAACACGAGAATGCAAGAAGTCCCTAACCCTAAGTATAATATATTTCGTTAAACTGAAATAAACACACCACACGTCCACACAGATAATAACACTCACAGAGCCTGGCTTAATTAAATCAATTGTTTGATGATTTTGATTCAACTCCAATGATGACGCAGCTTCGAAGCCAAAGGCAACAGTGGGAACACGGTGTTGGAAATTAAAAATTTAAACAAATAAGTATAGTATATTAGCACAGATATCTATATGTATCATATAATAAATATAATATTATTATTATATAGATTATCTGTGTATTTATTATTTTAGTGAAAAAAAAACTAATATTATGTATCTCTTATCAGTCGCTTATCGACAGTAAACCTGATAGTCACACGTAGTCTCATCATCACTGATATAACTTACTGCTGACGTAGTGACGTCCAATAACATTACGCGAGGGCATGGATCTCGCCACCGTTTGCAAAGCCGGCAATGCTTACATAATTTGTGATGATAACGTTTACTGATAACTTGTTTGTTGCTGAAACAACTTTTAAGAGCATTAAGTCTTAAGTGTTTTGGTATTGTTTTCTTCGAATTTGGTTTTTACGTCAGTGATGATGATATCTAAAACGGGAAAATAAATGTTAACTTTGAAGTAATATATATATATATTATTTATTGTTGTAACTTCACCGCCTCCTAATATAGAGGAATTTAATAATAAAATATTTTTAGAGGAATTTCTTCTTTTTCTAGAAATATATGACAATTGAATATCTTCATTGGTGGAATTTGTAATATAATAATAATATAATATAAATATATAATAAAACAGTTGTATTATACATTTGTCAGTCTCATATATACGGACTTAGAAGATAACTTCAGGACACTTCCCTATTAATCATAGACCTTATGTTTAGTATAAGTACTTAGTATTATAAGGTCTATGCTATTAATTAACAACGTTAACAATTCGGTCGTTTAGAGCATGGACCTATTAATTAAAGTTATTAGTTAACTTTATTTAATTTACTAAATATGTCTTATGACTTAGAGAGGAAATTTTAGTTGAGTTTTTTGCCGTTGTTTTATTAAGCGCCTCAAACCGAACAGAACTTTATTAAGGTTATGAAATTTTTTTAAAACATTTTAGCGGCAAACGAAAATTAAATTTTAAAATAAATTGTTACTATTGTAACTACTATATATATATATATATATATATGTTACGGATAATGTGGAATACCGGGCAATGTGGTTCTGCCCGGGTAATATAAACCATGATTTTTTTTTAACCAACTAATATTATTTTTTTATTATTATTACCTATTAATAGTATTGATTTTTTTTTAAAACAATCATTATTAATTTTATTCGTGTATCATAATACAATAAACTATGAATTTTTTGAAACACTGTGTATACAATTATTTTTTTTACTTATTGTACCTACTGCCTATTTAAAAACGAAATGTAGAAAAGCAGACAGACTATGTAATTCCAAGTGCCATGCTTCTAAATCTTGTTCAAATAAAATAGGTAACATTAAAATTGTAATTTATTATATAAATAAAATGATGATACTTGTTAATTTTTTTTTGTTATTCCATCAAAATATTCGTAATATTATGGTATACATGAATAAAATTAATGATGATTGTTTTAAAAAAAATCAATAATATAAATAGTAAATGATAATAATTTATAATAATAATAAAAAATAATATTAGTTGGTTAAAAAAAAAATGTGTGGATTTAGATCGCCCGGTATTCCACATTACCCGTAACATGTATGTAAGAATATAGACTATAGAGGCCTAAATAGATGTGCATTTGTGTACATACATGATACATGATACATGGAAATAGAAATTATATTGATATCACTATTAACAGTTCCTAAACCATATAAGTACTTTGAATAGCCAAAAATGTAACAACAGATACTACATTTTTTTCATTCGACATTTCTTCCGCCATAGTTTTGATCCATACGATGTTACACGATGTAACCAAGTTAACATTAACTTGCGGTAGTTTGCACTATTTTGAATTTTCATGTTCTTTAACTTTTTTGTTAGATTTTTCCAGTAATAATAACTGGATGTTAAAACCAAGATTAATAAAAATTGAATTATTTGACTCATATTAAATAGTTTATAAACAATACAATAAATGTTGCAACTTACAAATGTGTTGAGAAAACATGAGTCACTTACGTGAGTGTATTTTACCATTATGAAATTTGAATTCAACTAATAATACCTACATTATTTAATAAGGGATTATAATTTTTAAATTTTTTTTCGGAAGATTGAAATTTTTTCGGATCCATTTTCTGGAAAAATGCTGGTCCTTTTAAGCAGCATAATTTTATATACAATTGTTGCTTAACACTAATTTCCACATTCCCGGATCTTGATATAATTTATTTCAAATTCAAAATTATGGACATCCGAATTTAAATTAATTGCAATCACTGAACTTTCTACTGTAATACGTAGAACAATTGTATTATGCATGATAAGTTATTACTATTACTATTATTATTCGTGTTTTCAACATCAACATTAATATTATATTATTATTTAGAACAAAATCATCTTTGTTAGTTGTACTAATTTCTACTTCGTTTACATTATTGATAGTTTCAAAGAAATTCGTTAATTTACAGGTAACCAATACTTACTGCATTTTTTCCGCGGAGAAATTGACACGTTCTGGAGGAAAGCGTCCAATGAATAGGAGGGGGGGGGTCCTAGATTTGTATAAAAGTACCTAAACCTAATATTTAATAAGTAGTTACAAAAGTTTGCTTACTGGCTGAGCGTCGATTTCAAAATAAAAATGAGTCACGCCGGTCACACAGCTGCCTATATTGGCTAAAATTGTATTTTCCATCACCCCTCTATGTAAGTATCAACACCAACGATACCGGAACCGGACGTATTGGTTACGCAAAAGGTTCGTGTAACAGGGTTTATACTATTATCACTACATATTATATTGGCATATAGCTGTTGACCTGCCTGCACACGATGTACAATATTAGGCACTATGGTCTATGTTCTACTCACTATTCAGTAGTCAGTACTCATGATAATAAAGAATTAAAGATTCTATTTAAAAACGTGGTAGGTACAGACTATCGCAGATTATATAAAACAGTTTTATATAATCTGTGGTACTCTTCTGTAGTTTATTGTAATTAATATTATTGTTTATTATACTTAATATTGTTTACACTTTATCTTGGTAATTGTTGAGTTTGTAAACTTGTGCATTTTGAAGTGTTGTTCACGTGTTAATGTGTTATTCTATGGTGTTAAAATAATTATATTTTAAAATACAACTTGCAAGTTCAACATATTTTTAACTACGATACCGATTAATATTCTAGTTTTAAATGCCCAATTCTAACCAGTGTCTTAAATTTTTTTTTGGCGGGGAACATTTGTCCCTCTCTGATTTAAAATTGCCTAACCATAGGCGTAACTATGGGGTGACTTCAGAGGTGGGGCCTAAGCCCCCTAGCTTTTATTTTGGCCCCCTTGTCATAATTCCTATACTCCCACCAACGGTACCTACATTTCTAAATTTTAATTTAATTAATTTATTTTTGTTAACATCTGGGAACAATTTTTATATTATTGTCAAGCTATATGATATATTATCATTATATAATATGATGACCATGTGTATGACGTATCATGTGTAGTTTTGACTATATACGCATACATATATAGAAGTTGTAAATGAAGTAAACACAAAAGCAGTCACCCACACGATTTTATTTTTGTATAAATAGCGAAATACACATTTCCTCCCAATAATAAGAAGTGAAAGCTTATGACATTAGCAATAACAATGGTCTTAGGGTCATATCATTCGCTGCATCAAAGGACATGATTATAAGTAGGACAACTTTCCCACACAAAAACATACACAAAGTAACTTGGAAATCACCAGATGGAAAGACAACCAATCAGATTGACCATGTATTGATACAAAAGCGTTTCAGGTAATGCACTACGAACGTAAGGAGTTTTAGGGGCGCCGATTGCGATACAAACCATTTTCTAGTAATAGCAACACTAAGAATTAGTTTACTAGGTTATAAAAAGCTAAAAGAAAAAAGAAGGCCAATCTCAACGCAGAAGCATTTAGAGACCTAGAAATCCAACTTTTTAATATTTACCAATTTTAAGGTCTAGTTACGCATATGGGCCTGACTATTATTATATTTAATTACCTCAAAAACTTGCCTATACCATCGATTTTATAATATATTACAATGTCTATACCTATATTTTCATAAAATTTTGAAAAAATATTATATACTGTGTATAAGAAGTTATTGTGACAATGATAATTTGGTAATTATACTAATTAATAATAATTAATAGTTGGAATACCTATATTATTTATATTTAACTATGCGTCTGTCGCCTGTGTATATTTTATGAAGAAAAAGGAATGTATTGTTCAATAATATTGTTGTAGGTACGTAAGTACATTCAAAAATAATAATAATTAATATCAAATATCATATATTATAGTTTTCCTCTCGGTTTTATTTCTAATTTCTTTGTTCAATTTATTTCTTTTTTTATTTAAAATTTCCAGTAAAAACTATTGCAGTTCGACAATTAAAATATAAACACTTTGAGTGATAGTTAAAGTAATTCATCATAATGGTGTAATTATAAAAATGATTATAGACACAAATAAGAAAGAGAAACATAATTAGTGTATATAATAATACAAATAAATAGGAGTTAATGTGTCTTGATTACTTGTTTATTAATATGGCAGATAGAAATTAGTTAATAATAGAGGTTAGGTAAATCGGAGAGGAATTTTGAAAAATCTAAATTAAGATTTGAATTTTGTGGATTAATGTGAGGTTCAGAGCCGCAAGTAGGAGAGGCATATGTCGGGAAAAATTGAAGAAAGTTGTTGGGGAGGGACTCAGGGAATACGTTTTTTGTCTGCGAGGTACTTATATGAGAGTTGGAGGACTTGATTTTGGGGCTATTTAGAATGGATTGGGAGACTTAGGCACATCTTGAAACTGGCCGTATGACTCTGGGAACTGCGGACGCCTTAAGCTGGACTGGACCGATCCTTGGTGCAGAAATCTAACTCGTGAGACTCACCACATTTGACGCAGCGAGATGGATGATGGCAGTAATTCATCGTGTGACCATAGTCTTCACAATTGAAACATTGCGGTGGACCGTATGTCGTTTTATTTGGTTTCTCAATTACTACTTTCGTGTAATCGTGTGTAGTAATGAAGTGATGTCTTATAGATAAGAACTTGTCTCACTATGTGTCCTTCTTCCGACAATGCATACGAAATGTCAGCATGGAAGTTTCTGATAACGATCCTAAAAGGACGCTAAATGCGAGGACGAAAAGTATGAAAACTAGTGTTATTTTTTATCAAATATTTAGTCAAAGCGTTGAAATTATAGAGACCATACTATAAGACGGGCGATAAGGTATGAAGCAGACGCAGTGGACTTACATGTGAACCCGTTGGGGAAGGCGGTCTTAATTAATACATTTTGGTCTTTCTCTCCACGTGAAGAGGAGAATTTGAAGTATGGATAATATTAGTTTTGATGAAGTAGACGTAAGCGGCGGACTTTTATCAGAACGAACTATAATATTTTTTTTTATTGAATATAGTATATACGTGGAAAACACTGAACCAAGTATAAAATTAAAATAAAGATAACGGAGCGAACGTGACCGCGTGTGTTCATAATGAACGTTATAGCCGAACTGGTTCAATTTAGTTAAGTATGAAAAACTAAATTAGAGAGCGGTTTTTTTAAGTTACCCATTTGGGCTAATCAAAACTTTTGCTCCCTTCTATTGAAAACTGAAATAACGTCGTCACTGATTCAAAATTTGAATAAATTCTGAATAATACACTAAAAAAATGCACAACATTTTATTTTTAAAAATAATTTCGTTAAAAATTCAAATATTAACTTGGTGCACTTAAATGATAATACCTATACATTTTAAATGATAGTAAAAAAATTTTACAGATAGAACTTATTTACCCACGTTTCTATATCCATTGGATTTTTTTCTTAAGGGGGTTCGATACCGTCATTTTCTGTTTTTGTCTAACACATGCGTGACATAGTAATTTAGACGTGTTTTTTGCCAAACATACTAATTGATCTAATGAAGCGATAATAAATCTGAAAACAGATTTGAATTTGTCGTTAAGTCTACTTAAAATCGACTTTCCCACATTTATGATATTATTCCCCAAATTCCTAAAAATGTCATATTAAAAAAGTTTGTATTTCAATTTTCGGATTTAAAATCAAAAAATCATAAATGTGGGAAAGTCGATTTCAAGAAGACTTGACGACAAATTCAAATCTGTTTTTAGAATTCTTAGCGCTTTATTAGATCAATTGGTATATTTGGCAAAACTATGACTATGTCACGTGTGTGTTAGACAAAAACAGAAAATGACGGTATCGAATTCCCTTAAATCTTGTGAATACGTTGCGCATGGGACAGAGAGGGAAAACAAATGGTATGCTGACATCCTCTTCTCTAGCATTTGGTGAGCATTAGTTATCGTTAAAGGTACCACATATGTTAATATAAACTCTTATTAGTTAATAATTATTTGTTATTAGGCGTGTTCTTAATTGAACTTTACCTTTCATCGTAAAACAAAATTTTATGAGTCATCATAATCCCAGATTGCATATAAAAAGAAATAGTTCTTGCATTGCTGTAAGTTCCTAGTGGTGCATTAAATTAATCATTATTATACAACATTGAAAGAGTTAACACACACAAATATTATAAATTCAATAATTTTCTTTTTTCAGAAGTATTTCTGCTTAAATAATCTATTGAGGAAATCAAAATATAAAATATAGAGACTTTCTATCACAGATTTTAAAGCTATACAAAGTACATAAATTGGATTTTTTTTACCAGTATTCACATGAAAGCGTCTTTAGAAAAAGAATCAATACATTGTAGTAAAATAAAAATAAATATATTACGAATACATAACGTTAATAATTAAAAGCACAAACTTGACAAAACTGTTATAGATTTATCAGCTATTTTTAAACTTTTGTATATTTTACGCACATTGCACATCCTTATCTACATATTTTATTTGGATTTATAATACATAAAAATTATATTAACCAGTCAATGACAATAAAGTGATTTATGTGAAAGACAAATTAATTATAATAAACCTTATACTTAAAAGACAATAAAATTTTTTGTTTTCATTTAAAAATGTCTTTTTATGTAAAAAAAATAATCAATGTTAAAACCTAGCAAGTAGTTTTTAGTTCATAGTTGTGTTAGTAATAGATAAAAGTAATTAGAATGGCTCAGTTTTTTTTTTTTACTTAGCTTTTAAAAATAGTCACTCAGTATAATGTTAAATGCATAACACATATTATATACATTGTAAATATTTTGTAATAGACATATTAAATTACATTATCAATTGGTACAACATTGTATCTTAGAATTATTTACCCTATCGTTGTTAGAAACTTCTTCTGGATCAATTTCAAGTTTTAAATGCACTGGTGGTTTTGAACTTTCTACTATTTCTATAAGGTTTCGACCAATATTTGTGAATAAGTCTTGAATACCTGAAAAATAATAGGTTTTAGTTTTAATATTAATCAATTTATTTATTTGTTTTTAACTCATCAGTTATTTAACAGTTAATATTTTTTTAAATTTATCAAAGAATTAATTTTTGTAATTAGGTACACAAAGCTAATTCTTACAGTTATTACATTTTAGTTGTTCAGTGAGTCAAAACAATAGAAGAAGAGGATTTCAGCGTATTTTTTTTTGCTTTCTGACTTATGCCAAACATAGCATATTTGCATTCTGCAGAACCAAGTTACATTAATAGTTCATACAGTTATTCCCGCTAAACTGGTTAATTAGGAAATCAATTTTTATATTATGTATGCATATAGTATATAATATATAATATATATACACACAAATACATATGTATATATATAAATATATATTTATATATTTTATGTTACCATTGATTGTTATGTACCCATATATTATTGATAGTTGATACATAGAATAGATAATATTTTCGTAAAATACCAAACCCACCAAAATCTAGTTATAAAGCTATTTTAAACACCATTCTGTTTAATTTAGATTTTTAATAATCTGGATACAGCCCAGTCCCAACAAGTGTTTATAATTTTAATATTATGGTAATATAGTGAACCTACTATTGAGCTTAAGGTTACAAACATTTCAAGTGTTTATACTTTGGCTCTTTTACATATTGTAATTTTTTCTACAATGTATGATCATTTTAAAATTGTGAATTGTAATATTTTACAAGCTCAGAACTTGTATACAAATTTAAATATCATTAAAAAGTCAAAGTACAAACACAGTTAATGTTCTTTAAGTTTGAAAATAGGTCAATTCATTGTAATAATATTAAAGCTGACAACATGAGATTGGTTCTACTGAATGTAAATGTAGTGCATAGGTTAAAGAAAGAAACAAAATAACAGAGTGCTATCATCTAAAATAACAGTAATCAGTGAAATAAAAAAAATTACAGAAGTATGATAAAATTAAATTTTGAAGTAACATATTTCTGGGAGATTTGTGTATTAAAAAAGTATAACGGAATATGTGAACTTAGTTTGTATGCATTATTATAGTCTAGAATCTTGATTACAACTCACCTGTGTTTGAATAAACACTAGTTTCCCAATAATGAGCATTCACTGAATTAGCAAATTCTTCAGCTTCTTCAAACATTACTACCCGTGTATCTAATAGATCAGTTTTGTTACCAACTACATAATAAACCACAGGTGTGTCTGTATTTTTTCTTACTTCTGAAATTAAAACAAATATAAAGTTAATAATATGTATTATATTATATTTATAAACACACATTAAATTAATAACAAAATATAAGTTCATGTTTCAGCGTTTTCCTAATTTTAGACAGTTTAAAATTGTATAAATACCATTAATCCAATTTTTAACTTGATTAAATGACTCTCTGTCTGATACATCAAAAATAATAGCGACTGCGTCTGAATTTCTGTAATACATTGGTACTAAGCTACGAAACCGCTCTTGTCCAGCTGTATCCCAAACCTTGAAAAACATAAAGGTACAACACACAGTAATAATATTATTATTATTTTTTATTTAATTAGGTAATTAATTAAAAAATAAAATAACTTTTAAAGTAATTTGATAGTCCCGTAATGTAACTTTAGCATACATAAATGAGGCACCAATTGTTGCTTCACATTCCTTTTTGAAATCTCCTTTTATGTATCTTGTGATTATACTGGATTTACCAACACCTGAAACATGCAATTATTTTTATTTACCATAAATCTATTTTTTGTATATTTAAATAGCATCTTTTGGACTTAAAATGGTTACTACAGTTTTTAAAATGTAGAAATTAATCCTTAATAAAAGCCAAATATAACTTAATTATAATTTACATTAACTCCAAACGTTAGGCACAATTACTTAAATCATTTAATAGAATCTTAATTTTGACTTTTAAATACTAAATAAATGAAACAAAATATAATATTCATGCAATTTATTATTTATTTTATTTTATAAAATGATATTTACAATTTGTGCTACAGCACAATGTTGGTACTAGATACAACTATAATAATTTAATTTAGTGTGGAAAAATACTGGGTTTAATATGTATAGGCAAAGTTAATCTTTTGAAACATAAAAATAAAAGCATTTTAATAACGTGGGTACGTTTTTGGTTTTGGATAAACTATAATAATATTGAGATATAATAATATGGTATTCTTTATTTATAGTGACTTGTGACAAATCAGAAATTAAACATTGAAAACATGACAAATTTTATTTATTGTATGTGGTGGAAGAATTTCAGTTTATTTTAAGTAAGGAGACATTTATAAGTGTCTACAGTAATTTCATAATTATCCTGCATTATACTCTGAATTTAAAATGAAGAAGTGATATTATAATATATTAAACACTTATAATTATATACTAATGAAGTATTGTTGTTTGTCTATAAAGTATGCATCAAGAATAAAAATGCAATACCAAACTTGTTGAAGTTTCTGTATACATGAGTATATTTTTATAAATTAACTTACCCTGAGAACCCATGAATACTAATTTGGCAGTTAATCTCTTCATATTTGATTATTATCAATACTTTTGTAAGCAAGTTTATTTAATAATTTAAAGTATAATGTTTTCAAATACTTCAATCAACAATTGGTTGAACAACTATAATAAATAAAAAATATCAAACATTGTAATTTACTGATTAGAATCAAATGTACTAAGTGATAACTATTAATTATTGAACTATAAGGCTTCAATCAGTTCAAACAAAGAAAGTATAAATTAAATAATTTTATTTTTAGCTAAGTAGGCAGTATAATAAATAATAATATTATGTACTAGTTACTACTCTTTATCTGTATAACAAATTATATTATATTATTTCTATTTTATTATGTAATTAATAAAACCAAATTAAGGGAAAATGAAAGAAAAAATTATAAAATGTTAAGACAAAGTAGTAAAGTACCTATTACATAATAATGTATTCTCAAATACGTGAATTGTGAAATAAGGAAACACAGATTACTCATTTGCCTATAATAGTACCTATATAATTAAAATAATATAATCAACACTGCGGCAGCCGGCTTACTGCATATCTTACTGTCTATACAGATTAGTTATATTACAGACTATACTCAATCGGTCCATTACAATTTACCATTAGAGGCAATATATATGTATACAAATACACTATATGTGTAAACCGGTAGACTGGATCTTATCACACGTTTACAAACACGTTTCACAATTGGAATTTGGAGAACACGATTAAAGAGATAATATTGTATCTTCTATCGTATTGGAGAATCATCTATTCTGTGCCTAACTCATAAGTCATAGGGTAATAGTTACTCTATGGCCTAACTACCAATTTACCAAAGACACACTGACCAATACTATATTATCTTAGTGTTTAGCACGATTTAAGATATATCTTATATTGTGGTGTTTAGTCCGGGCCAATGTCCGAAGTCCAATTTCTTTTTTTTATACTTTGAAATTTGCATCATAATTGTAAATAATATTGTAATCTTCTCACTTCTGTGATTACTGATTACCATAATGGTCCATGGAACTTCTTATTATTTACCGATATTATAATTTATAATATAACTTACAAGGTCTGTGATCAAGGCATCATTTTGCCGCCATTTCACCACAAGTATCTTTATTTGAGTCCTTATCATTTTCTGGACAATCACCACAGCTGCAATGCTGCAGAAGCGCTGAATACTGCCATCCAACGATAATAAACTGTAAACATAGATATTTTTCTATGTATTAGCTTAGTAAAATACTAAAATTAAAAATCAAAATTGAAAATATTGGACCTTTTTAAATTCTAATTTAATAGATTCAAAATAACGGGCTAGGTTTGTTATATTTAATATAGTATTTGGTCTGTGAAAAAGTGCAATCCAAAAAGCCGTACAATGGAGTATTTGGATCCAGAAGAAGAATTTGAAATGATGCATGCCGATGAATTGGAAATGATGAATGAAATGGACTTTAATACTGATGGTAATTTGATCACATTTACATAATTTTACTGTTTTATTATATTATTAGATTTAATCAATACAAATATAAATAATGAATCGTTTTTATTAAATTATTATAGCTACAAGCTCCTTAAATTTAAAAGATTTAATATACATAGATAGTGAATATCTTTGTTCCATATTAATTTGTCAATATATACCAAAATAGTATTGTATCATACAATATTCTAGATAACCAAATGTACTACTTTTCCAAGTTACAACCTTATATGTATGCAGCCCTTTCGGTTTGCTAAAGCCAATCTAACATGTAATAGACTGTTTATTTTTATTATTTATAGCTGTTAAAATATGCTCACCAAAAGATACAAGAAGGAGTTTAAAGTTTTCTTCTAATGAAAAAATTGAATCTGAAGGGAATTTCAATTTGTCAAGTGAATTAAATGGTGTGTTTCCTTTATCTCAAACATCAGTGGTTTCTTTTAATCTGGATGATAATAATGAAAACGAAGTATGTAATATCTTAAGTTCTATACCACTCTGATCAAAGTTATATTTATTGTAAATTTATTAATTTTCAGCCACAACCAAGTACTTCACTGTCTATTATCAACAATAAAAGATATTTAGATGTTGAAGATCTATTTGGAAACACAGATGATATTAATTTTGAAGATGAAGAATGTAAGTTTTCAAATATTTGTATTATCATTATACTGTATGATAGGTTATAATAACAATAATGTATGATTTTAAATGTATTTATTATACAATTTTAATGAAATGCATCACAAAAAATAAATTTTGTCATTAATGTTTGATATAACTTATAAAAACTGGTTGTTAACACATATTTAATTTTGTTTTAGTGGGACCTGTATTAAAGCGCCCAAAAGTAGACCCATTATCTGACAAAGATATTAAACAGCAAGATCTAATAAAAAAAATTATTGATCAAAGGAAAATATTCAAATATGGAAAGAGATCCAATTTTTTATCATCTGTCTCTTACAATAGCTCAAAGTAATTTTTTAATTATTTTTTATAACCAAAAGCTTGTATTAAAGTTGCTATTTAGAAGATTTTATGCACTAATTTACATAAATAACATGTACCTGAAAATGTATAAAAACAAATAATAATGTAGGTATCTACATAATCATCATATCATATACAACTATCTATATAATATAATTAAGTGTTAGCATTTCTGTTATCATGAGTGTTCACTGAAACCATCAAACCGATCCACTCAAAATTTAAATGAGATATCTCTTTGAGTCTCAGAGGCATGTATAGAATGCGGTTAAGTTATTTCGTAGAATATCAGTAGTCCCAAAATAACTTATAATACAAATTTGAAGTTTTATTTTCTTTTTGTGGTTGAAAAGAATGTAATGTTTTTTCCAATGGAGATGTGGAGTATGCTATTCTGAAGCTACTGAAAGCAATCAAAAACATAAGCATCAATTGTTTTTTGAGTTTTTTGATTTTATTTTATATAGATACATTAAAAAAATTAGTTTCATATGAAATATGCTTAATTCTTAAAATATGCTGTTATTCCTTATATATACATTTTTATGTATTTAATAAAGTTCTTTCTGTGATTTTTTTGTAGATCTAATTGAACTAAAAAAGAAAAAAAATTATAGTCCTGTATATACCATGCTTACCTATACCAATTAGCCGTAGAGGGGGATTCGCCGCTCGGATATTAAACTGTTTTTTGCCGTTTTACCTATAAACTTAAAAAATTATTAAAAATGATGAAAATAACATTTTCAGAAAAATTAACCCTACAAAATTGATATCTTTAATTGCTTAAAATATATAAAATGAAAAAATAATTTTTTAACTTTTTTACAAAAAAATTAAAATATATGTAGTCTTTATCCTTGCGAGTTAAAAAAAAGGTTAGGTGTAAATGTATTGTATAATTGTACTACATGTTTTTAGCCATACTCAGCCGTATGAAAGTGTATCAAGAAGAGTTCCATCATGGTCTTTTTTTCCTGCATGTGACGGTGAAAATCAAAGAGTTTACATTCGTTTTCGATCTGCAGATGCTGTACAAGAAGAAGTATTTTAAACACATTCATCACAATTTAGAACAAATAATTTATTATGAAATTAATTTAAAATCCTTTTACATATTTACTATGATTCAGATATCAAGTTTATCATGGCATACAAAATCAGTGCAGTTGCTTTCAGAACCTGTTGATGAATTGATTGCACGTGCTTATGAAAAGGTTTCATTATTTATTTATTAGTTACTTTATATGAAAGCAATTTAAAGCACATTTATTTTCTTAAACCTAGTTTTATCTTTTGTACGAAATTTGTTTGTTATGAAAATATACAATTATTTTTCAATGTAGTCACCAGATCGGCATAATATTTTTGATACCTAGGGATCAACTTTTAAGCCAATTCTATATATTTTGTTTGGCTTCTTCTTCAGTTGTAAGACAATAAACATTGGCCATTAATGCCAACAAAAAGTATGATATGCAAAATCCTCCATAAAATGTAGAAAATCGAAAACAACAAAAGGAAAGTCGATGAATGTTTGCCTTTTTCTCTAATATGCTCTTACTGACACAACTCATTTGACAACTTATCTTTTCAATTTGTTTGGTTAGAACGTTCTGAATCATCAATTTAACAGTCTTGACTTTGCCGTAAGTGATTTCGAAGGGGCAACACAAAACTATTATTTTGTACTAAGTATTAAGAATATATTGAAAAAATGGTAACTGCGTTGAAAATTGTTCATATTTAAAACAAATTCTATAATTTTGAAGAAAAATCACTAAACTTCTTAAGAATAAGTGGGTTATGCTTTCCAAATTTTGCTTGTATCAGATTTTTAATTACCAATATTTTTCTTATAGATTGAGAATAATGAAGTTATACGATCAGGAGTGAATCAAAATGGTGTTACCATCTTGGATAATGGTATTGATAATGAAGCAGAATTGTGGGTTCAGAAGTATAAGCCAAATAGATATTTAGATTTATTAAGTGATGAAAGTACTAATAGAACGCTACTGCAATGGCTAAAAATATGGGATAAAGTAGTTTTCAATAAAGAAGTCAACAAAAAAAGAAAAGTTATGGATGTTTATGAGAAATCAGCAGGCATGTTTTTAATAGTTAACATAATATTTATGTAATATAGAGGGTCATTCAAATGTTGTTTAAAAAAAATGAAGGGGATTATGTTGGTTCTTACTAGGATGGGTGGTGGTGGTACCTGTAAAGTGGAAACTAATATTTATGGCTTATTTTCAATCCTTTAATTAATGTTATAATATAGATGGTATAGTTATTAAGTGTAAATTAATCAGGTATTTCTATTTTAATACATTCTTATACTACATTACTTATTATATATTTTTTGTATACACCAATATACCAATATCAAGTAGTTAGTAAGTATTGAGTATTGCTCAATAAGAGTTACTCAAGTCTTATTTAGATTTTATGAAGGAATATTGTATATTTTTATATAATCTAAATCTAACTATCACATTTTTGATTTAAAGTTGAGAAATTTTTGTCTAAGATATAAAGTTTGAAAATGAAACACAAGGTATCTAGGTTCCTTATAAGGAATTAATTATTAATACACAACAATTTAAAATTATAAAAAAAAACATATAGATTTTACAGGCCATACTGTGTTTTACTTTAATTAGCATTTGAAGATTAAATTTTAATTAAATTGGATACCTATATAAAAATAAAAATTTCAATTTTTATTTTTTTAGTTCAAAATATTATCCATAGGGACTTTTACTATTACTCATAAGTATATTACTTTTTTATTATTTTTTTTTTGCAATTTTTCAAAATATTTAAGTTATTTTTATACCTAAAATTAATTCATGTCGTTCTATAGTATGTCAGTATTGACTTTAAAGTTAGGTAATAACAATAATAATTAATGATGTATCATAATATGCTATGTTTTTGAAAACAAAAATCTATAGTTAAATCATACAATCCAATAAGTTTTACTTTGTTCATAACGTATCTAGGTACTAAATTTAAGTATACTTGATAAATATATAAAGTTTTAAAAGCTGTGTGATGGATGCTTAGTCTACACACAAATTTGGTAGTGGGTGCTGTATTGAATTTATAATTTCGTCTCACAATTTGGGGTGAACCTCAGCTTCACTGGTGTGATTCTTGCCATATTTGCCACATAACATTTGGAAGACCTTGTATAATACATACACTGGATAAAGTTAAATTTAAGTTATTTTTATAAAGTTAATGTTTTGAATTTAATACAATTTAATATAGGAAATAAGTTTACAAAAAAGAATCAAACCTTAGATGAAGGGTTGGATGAAAATAATTGTCCTAAGCATAAATTAGCATTGTTATGTGGACCACCTGGTCTTGGGAAAACCACTTTAGCTCATTTGGTAGCTCGACAAGCAGGTACAGTATTTTTATTATAGCCATATAAATATGTAATCTTATATTTACATTATTTATGTCATTAGGTTACAATGTTGTTGAAATGAATGCTAGTGATGATCGTAATCTTACTAGTTTTAAAAGACAACTTGAAGCTACTACACAAATGTGTTCTGTGATGAGTAATGATTCAAGGCCTAATTGTTTAGTTTTGGATGAAATTGATGGAGCACCTGTAGTAAGTAGTAAATATTTAATTAATATATGTCAGGGGTCACCAAATAAATAAATAAATAAATAAATACCTGTGGATAAACTTAATGTGGCCTACAGACAAGATATTTATTTTTTGATGATGAATTAAATAAAGTTCTCATTAATTTTTGAATTTGATTTTATTTTCATTGGATAATACATTAAATTCTCCAACAACTTCCTTCATTTCTAAAGTAATCCTTCAAAAATATCAAATGGTGTTCTCTAATTTACTTAAATAGCCAATAATATTACCCTATTTAGTTCTTAAATTCATGTTTTGTATTGTTTCAAATATATGATTCATTTTATGAATGAAAATTATATTAATAATTAATACCAAGATTAAATAAATAGTATTTTTTTTTCATGTTCATATAATTGAGTAATTAATATTATGGTATTTTAACTACCTTGGTATTCATGAAATATTACCATTTAGTAATGGAAAGACATGATTTTATAATTTTATGTACACAAATGATAAAATAAACAATGGTTAATATTTTACAGTCATATCCAAAAATTCCTTTAAAATTTAAAATTGGTAGTTTCATAAAAAAAATAATTAGTTTTGTTCTCCACGCATTGTTAAATATTATTTTTAAATAATTCATTTATTGATTTTAAATTAGACATTTTGAATTTTCATCAATATCTAATGAGAAAATATATGTTAAAAATTTATTTCAGGCTTCAATAGATTTTCTAATAAAATTTGCTACTGAAAAACGTACGACTCGTAAAAGAAAAAACGATAAAAAAGAAGAAAAAAGTTTCATATTAAAAAGACCAATAATTTGTATTTGTAATGATGTTTATGTACCTGCTTTGAGAAATTTAAGACAAAATGCTTTTGTATTAAATTTCCCCCCTACATCTTCAGTTAGGTAAGTTTTATATTTCTTTCTATATTAACCATATTCTTATCATACAACAAAAAAATATTATTTTTGCTTGCTTAGATTGGTAGAAAGATTAATGGAAATATCAAGTTATGAAAACATTAAAACAGATATGGGTGCAATGACTGCACTTGGCACCAAGACAAATAATGATATAAGATCATGTTTGTCAACATTATCATGTTTTAGAAATCAATCCTTGCACTTGTCGCATATTAAAAATGCAAATATTGGTGCAAAAGATATGCAAAAAGGACTTTTTACTGTATGGCAAGAAATATTTCAAATAAAAAAAAGGTAATATTAATAAATTAAAATAAATTAAATTGTAATAATTCATAATTGTATGAATGTTTATTGGTGTATGTCTGTTTTTATTTTAGCTGTTTTGAAAACAATCCAAGTAGTACAAGTGATGGTTTTTCAGGTCATAATAATGTTATGAAAGACAGGTAAAATAACATTTGGTTTTCTATAAAGTGAAAGTTGTAGGAATAAATAGATTTATAAAATATTTTGTTATAACAGTCCCTTATTATTATAGTTTTTATATAAGAAGGATAATAAAAATAAAAAAATAGCTTAGAACCTATAATCTTCTGTCTTCTACTTAATGTTATTCATATGAATTATAATGTTTTAAATGTTTTTAAGGTTGATTGTTATTCATATTATAAAACAAGTTGTTATATTTTATGTTGTAATAGAAACATTAATTTTGAAAATACAAATTAATATTGTATATCATTTTTTTTAGAATAAACAGTGTTTTAAAAACTGTCCAGAGTTATGGAGACTATGAAAAGCTTAGTCAAGGAATTTTTGAAAATTATTTGACCCTGAAGCCCAAAGATTCATCATTAACAAATGTAAATTTATTATTTATTATACATTTTGTGTTATTATTATTATTATTATTATTTTATTATGTTTAGATTACTGAAGGCCTAGAATGGTTTTGTAATTTTGACAAGACGATGCAAGTGATCAACTCTTTTCAAAATTACTCACTGTTTCCTTATTTGTCCTATAATTTTGCTGCTTGGCACTGTTTATTTGCAACATTTACATGGCCTAAAATTACTTACCCAAGTGCTGCATACGAAGTGAGTTATATTTTAAATTGAATTATTTTAATGTTGCTTAATAGGAAATTTCCTGCTCTGTCAGAATTATTAATTATTATGTCAATTCATCGAAGATATATAGTTTACTATTTCCTTAATTGTTGGGATAATTTATAAATTAAAAATTATGACTATTTGCAGTGTAGTTTTAAAAAACAGAATACATTTTAATGGTTATCTTTGAATTGCATCATACACTTAAGTTTACATTAGTTAGTTGTATTCTCTTCGATTTTTGTGATTTAACACTAACTTCTGTGTTATGCATTATGATTAGTTCTAAAAGAACTAAATAAAAGGGTTTGATCATTGATCCTTTAAGGGGTAAGGGAATGTAGGTCCCAACAGGCCTACCATTTAACAACTTACACCAAAAATATTATTTCATTGATACCTGAAGTTTAGATTTATAATTTCTAGTATTTGTACATGCTATAAAAAAGGCTCAAGTGCTCAGCTATACTAAAATCGTAGTTAATGTATCTTATTTCTAATTCATCAAATACAGATTATTACTGTATTGGTAGTTTATTATTATTAAAAGGCTGATGTTTATGCATTTGAATATATTTTAGAATAGAAATTTATTTTGTAACCTTTAAAATGCAATACTAAAATAGTAAAATGTTTATGTTGCACATATTTTCATATTCCAAACTATTTTCATTTCAAAAATATTTTTGCAATTATTTGCATGTTCAAAATTCTGTTGATAATCTATTTATCTATTTATTTTTTGCACATATTTTATATTTTGTAGGTACATTATATAATATATATTATGTACGTTTTAAATCGACAAAGAATATTTATTTTGTGTAATTTATGACTGAAAAAATGTATGACTAAATGTTAATACAAAAACCAAAAGTTCAATGAAGTAGGTACATAAAAAAATTTAAAAATAGACAAGGAAATGAGAATGTTTTGATGGATTTGTGGAGTTACTAGATTATATTTAAAATAGGATGTAGCTAGAGTGTATAAAAGAAAGGGATAAAGAATAACCAATGTTCTAAAGGTATGAAGTATGAAAGAAAAATAAATGGTTTTTTCAGACTTTACTATTTGTATGAATTTATTATATATTATTTAATACACATGTGTCATGTATCTATTTATATATACCTGATTTATTAATAACTGATACAATAACAACTATTATTGTTGCTGTTGTTATCACCATATACTGGGGGAAAAGTATAATTAATATCCTAAAAAAAAAAAATAATCTAAAATACAGCATGGAAACAACATGGTCAGTTGGTGGTATTTGTGTTAACTGTTTTTACATGAATGTAGAGCAGAGTATAGTATTTTTTTTTTTTTGTTTGTCTTAAAAATTAAAATGTATTCCTTTTTACTACAAAAACTACAGATGTTCAAATGACCTTATGATATAATTTTAAGCTGAACAATATAAGACTATGGGTGATGGACTAGGGCACATACCCCTCTGCTACCCTTAATAAAGGTCAATATAATATAGGAAATAATGCATGACAGAGATATCATTTGGAGTAAAATCATGGGGTAGCATCTTGATTAATATCTTTAATTCAATTGTATGTGTTCTAAGTATGGGAGCAGTTGGTATTAAAATAATGAAATTTGGGGGGGGGGGGGTAGCTATATTACTTGCTACCCCGCAGTGACGCCTATGATGTACAATATATCTTTCATGAATGTTTATATTTATTAGGCGACAATGAAGAAAAACAAATACAAACAAATTATGGATGAGTTAATGTCTGGTATCGTCCCAAGTATTCGAACATTTCTACACCGAGATCAAGTTTTATTGGACACTATGCCGTTACTTATGCATATTGCTATTCCAAATCTTAGATCTGTAAGTATAAAACTTTAATACATTTAAACACTTGCTTCAAGTTCTATATGTCTAACTAAACATTAATAATTTCATAGATTAGTACTCAATTATTTACTCAAAAAGAAAAAGAGGACCTTGCAAAAGTTGTCAATATTATGATTGATTATGGCTTAAATTATTTTCAAGAAAGAGATGCTGATGGGTCTTTTAATTTTGTACTCAATCCGTAAGTATCAATGGTTCTCAAATTGTGGTACTCAACATTTTTTAGTGGGCATGATTCTGGCCAACAAACCTTTAAATTTAAATAGAGAAAAAATTTTTTATTTATATTTTGGTAACCTAGAAAGGGTACCCAAACAATTGTATTGGTAAAAAGAAGGGGCACAGTGACTATACAAGTTTGAAAACCCCTGGATTAAATAATTGTTGAAGATGTAGACAATATTTTACAAAAATATTTTTAATCTCTGTATTATTTAAAAAATTTGTATTGTAAGTTTATGCATTTTTAACCCAAAACAATTTCCTAATTTTCGTGATGTTTACAAATTTTGAAAAAATTTAGAATAGAGTTCTAACCCTCAAAAAAAATTATTGTGGATTTACACTCAACTTTTTTTTTTCCTGTAACAACAACTTAAGAGGAACCGTAAATTACATATTCTACATGTTTTTTGACCGAGTTAAACATTTTTTATCTTCATTAGTTTAAAAAAAACAAATAATAATCGAAAAATTCATATGCCTTCAGATAGTTCAACACAAGTCAAAATATTTTGAAAATCTTATGGTGTATATTAAACGTTAATATAAACATTCAGAGAAAATTTCATGTACCTACCGTAATTTTTTAAAAGTTATACCAAAAACTAAAATCAAATTTTTGGAAGAATTCCCGTTTTCTGTAATTTTTTTAAATTTTTTTCCCGTCCTTTTTGAAAATTACTGAAAATGTCCAATTTTTACCTCCTTAATGCCCTAACTAGATTGACTTTCCTACCAGAAAAGATATTGAAGTTGAAAATAGAAGCTTTATTTTGACTACTTATCCTTGCACACGGGCACAAAAAATAAAATAATAAAATAATCTAAGAGAATTATTAATAATATACTAGTTACAAAACACAAAAAAATTACTATAGTTAATATTTAATACTACATATTATTATCTTATCAAAATTCTATTAAACATCTGTGAGATCGTTAGACAATCAATTAAAGTTAACAATTTTAAGGTAACTTGTTCGCTATTTTAGTTTCTAATTGTACTTCAAATTAAAACTAGGTAAAATCTATAAATAAATAATTATATTGTATTCTACATTTTTTAGATGTGTAGATGATGCAGTTAAATTTCCTGGATTGGAAACATTTCCAATATATAGCTATGCTACTAAACAACTTATTTCTAGAGAAATAGAATTAGAAAATTTGAGGAAGAGAATGTTTCATACACAACTAAATAATATCACTGTAGAACCTGACAAGTTTGATGAAAACGAAAAAAATGTTTCCACTCCAAAAGGTGTTAAAGGTCAGTGAATTTGTTATTGTAATTATATTTTGTCACATTTTCAAATTTCACATGAGTTTAAAATACATTTCTTTTATTAGTGTGAATCATAAATATGATATTAATATTAAATATTAAATTAAAAAAAACAAATATGTATCATATTCAAAAAGGTTTTGATATTTATAACAGAAAGAGAAATCAAAAAAAATGTTTTTCTTTCATTCCCAAATAGGTGTTTTGATATGTAAATAGAAGACGCTTATTAGGAACAATTTTGGACCAAGGTGTAGTCTGTCAATTAACCAATTGTTTTTAATAAGTGATTGATTTTATTAATTATGAAAAAAAATTTAAAATGTATAATTTTTAAATAGCAGCGATTATGAAAAAAAAAATTTTATGTCATGTAAAATATGTACCTATCAATGTCGTTTTACCCCTTCCATACAAGCATAACACAAATTTGTGAGTCTTTCTTTGTTTGTTTTTGCTCCTTTGGCTCTGTCACTTTTGAGTGCGTATCTATGTATGTTTGGATAGGGCTCCAAAATAAAGCCCAGTCTGGTCCACACTAAAAACATCATAGGGTCATTGGGCCATCAGTTTCGTTCTATGGGTTTCAGTATCAGTTGTAACGACATAAGATATTGTAATGGATCTAATTGTTGCAAATAACCAATGTGCCAGTTTCTAGACATTTTGGTTCAATAACACGATTGTATCAATTATTCATGTTCCTAATACACGGTTTCTACCTACTATATTTTGAATACAATTATTACATTTCCTGTAGGGAGCTACATATTTTTTTTGTCGTTTAATGCATCAATCATTTACTACACACTTGACCTATCAAATATCTGAATCAGAATTCTGGATTTAGTCTCAAATCCAAAATGTGGATCTTATTTTTATGTTGATAGGTACTATGTGTGTTAGATAAAAAATGCTTTTGATAGAAAAAAACAAAAATACATTAAAATAAGTTTACAATTTAAAATTTTAATATTTAGTGTAAACGGAATTACACAAAATGGAATAACCAGGATTTGATTCAATTCTTTGGATTAGGTTTTTTTTTACTCTAGAATGGCCTCTTTAACTTGGATTAAACTTTTATAATATTTTTTTAAATTCAGATTAAGAATCTGGGTGTAGAATATTGATTGATTAGGATTAATGTTTACTACTATAGTACTAAACATTTTATTTTTGAAAATAACAAATTACTTGCATCACATTTAAGAATATTTAATTAATATATGTACTATTTATAAATAATATAATAACAGTAATAATAGTATTATAATAAATATAACTATATATAATTATTATTTCAGGTTCCACAAATAAGCAAGTTACACCTAATCATTTACAAAGACTTACACCCAAAATTGTTGGTCCTACAAAAGTTACTGTAAGTATAATTATATGGAAATATAAGATTATTTAAAGTGTTAAGAATGTGAAATCTTTTTATTTCTAAAAATATGTTTGAAAATCTATGGAGAACTACTTTATTTTTTGAATTATCTTCTCTCCCTGCCTTCTTGGATTGTGGCATTGTTAATGTAATGTTCTTAACTTGCATATATTAATTAAATTTAAATAATGCTTACAAATTGTGTAGGATTTAATTACCAATCAATATAATATAAGTAGGTAAAACTTTTTTTATTTTAATATTTAATAGTTTTGAAAATAGATGCAGAATGATCTTTAGAGTCTGAATCACCTGATATCTCTGTGAATGTTTTTACGACATTTTTAATACTTTTATAGTTATTAATATTTATTATATTTGTACCCATTCTTTAAATTTTTAGACCCATTGGTCAGAAGTTAGAACTCTTGTGAATTGGTTGCTATTTTACAAGTCCATAAAGTCGGTATGGTTGGTTGATAATTGATGTTATGTGGCCTTAGTTTTGTGGAAAATTGATAAAGGTACCTAATATTTTAGAAAAGTACCAGTCATGAGCGAGCAAATAATATTTTAAACTTTAAAAATGTTAAGTGATATTTAAACGAATATTTGTTAAATGTCCGTTAACAATGGTTTTATAGAACAACTCTTGGCAGTATTTTCTTATGATTACAGTTTAATACTTAGGGAGGAAGTTACCCGAGTGGAACATTTCGATTTGCTTCATTAATTTCAGTGTCTTATAGATAATATACCGTACAATGAAGTATACAGTTGAGTCCATTTATAATATATATTATACGCTCGTTTTTAGTATATTCTACAAATTTTTTTTCTTGTGGATGTTAAAGCATTTTAATATTTTTTTTCACTGTAGTCATTTTGTTAATATTAATACATTTGTTGTTTGTAGATGTATAGTAAAATTGCTTACAAATCCGTTTTTACAAAATTAATTTATTATTTACAAATGTTTTAGATTTTTGCTAAGTAAATAATTTATTGATTTCGTATTATTTATAAATATATATTATCATAGACAATATGGCTAACTTATATAAGTTATAACCAATAACCATATAACATGAACTGTTGTCGAATATTTGGAGCGAGAAATGTGTGTGAGTGTGTATATAAATAGTATATACACCCAAACTTAGCATTTTATTGAAAAATCACATTTAAGTGGTCGATAAACGGTTTGTATACAGAACTATCACGCCCCGAAATAATATAGTCATTTAATAGTATTTCGTATTATTTTTGTGTGCTTAGACAGAACACCCTATTCGATTTTGTGGGTGGTGGCGTCGATGTTTACGTCCCTCGCTTTGAGAGGGCCGGCTACAACGATAACAATACCTACTTACTATAAAAGGGTGTAACTGTTTGACTAATAGCATGTACCCGACAGTTATACCATGTATTCAGTATTGCCTCGTGATTTATTAACATGCAATCCGCTCCCACCCTGGAGTATAAGCGCATGCTTGTGCCCCTTCTCGTTTCCGATTGTGTGGGGTTATATAGAGTATTATTATAATATAGTACTCGTAATGATAATGATGGTTATGATGAACCGCATGATTGATATTATATTAATTTTCATTGAAATACGTCTGTCTGGTGAACGAACTCATCTCGTCTTTATGCTCTCGATACTTGAAGTCGTTTGCAATTTAAAAACGTTTCGCATCGCCAGATTCTTTGTGAATACAAGTGATTACCATGCGAAAAAGAAAATAACATTAGAGTACTTGCTATTAAGTACTCAACTGCTAATGGACGTTTCGCTAACAAAACAACATTATATGTAAATGTTTCGTTTCAAACAAAAATCGTTCATTTTTATCACCCGTGTATTAAATTAATTTATTAAATACTCTGCGAAGATCAATTAATAGTTAGTGTACTTATACATTAAAGCAGAGCCACATTTGTTGTATTTTGATTTTGTAAATAAAAATAGCGTAGGTACTTGTCTGGTTTTATTTTATAAATGTATTGTTTAAGTGGGTAAATTAAATACAATAAGGATTTCGCCATTTCGGCGCTCTAAGGGCCTGAGCTAAGTTCATAACATTTTTTCACCCATCTTTCCCTTAATCTTTAAATATTATATTAAGAAAATAAAATTTGGTAAAACACTACACATTTAACACAGGTCAGGCTAATTAGTAAACAGTGGTTTTTAGTAGTCTTAGACAAGTGATTCTCAAACTTTTTTTACTGTGGCATATTATTATATATTATGTTATTAATTATTATTTGTCACTTCGAATAAACATTGTCTATTTGCCAAAAAAATACTTATTAGGGACACGAAACACATACGCTAAAATGCAGGTATTATAGTTTTTATGTTATCCCTTATCCAGTAATATTATATGTATTTATATATATTATAATAAATTATTTTTCATTCAATATTGAACAATATTTTAATCTGTTGAATAAAACAGTAACGTTTAAACCTGTTGACACCAGGGGGGCCTCAGGGGCGCCGGTCCTCTCCCAAGCCTGCATTTCTAAAAATTGTATACTGTTAAAAATAAAATTAAAAAAAAAACCTTTTATAATATCGAAAGTTTTCTGAAAATTATGACTTAGCCCCTCCCCCTACCAACCATGTCTCTGGAGCCGCCCCTGGTTAACACTGTTAAAATACTTTGTTAAAATAAAAAATTCAAGTTTTTATGGTACACTCTTTGAGAAACACCGTGTTAGACAATAGACTTAAATAATTAATTATTTACCAAACAATTTAATTTTAGATCAGGGAAAATCATTATATTTTGTTCTTTTCACAAAATATTTATAATAACACTTTCGATATATTTTCAAATTTTCAAAATATTTATCCTCTCTTTGAGCTATTTATAGACACTCAAAATTAAAATTTTTTCTTATTTTTTTTCTATAAACATGTCGATAAAAATGTTTGTTAGGTCAAATAGTTTGAAAATGTAATACAAAGTTCCTCATAAGTTGTTCATTTACCAATTAAAAATTATCGTAAATACATTGAAATAATTATTTTTAAGGATTTAATGTTAGAATTGTTCACGAAATTCATAAAAATTGCGAATAACCGCAAATAATTTTGTAGTTAAAAATTGAAAACAATTTTAATATTCCTACAATCATACCTAAGGATTGACAATTTAATACAAAGTTCCTAATACACGTGTTATTTTAGTTACTTAAAAATAATACAGATTACCTACATTGCGGGTTTTTTCTATAAGCATTTGAAATTTTGACGAAATTATATATTTAAACGAAAAATAATGATTTTAGTTATTTTGTTGTAATTAAATATTTATTTAAAAAAAAAATTTTTTTTTGCGTCACACAATTTATACAATTTGAGTACATTAAGCGTAAATGATAATATAGAAAAACAGATATTGAAAGTAATTATAGTAGGTATTCAATAACTACATGGTACTTGAAAGTTTTAATGTATATTATTATATTTTATACACATAATGATACTTTAAAAATAAAATATTTCCAGCAAAAATTAATTCAATTCATTGTATTAGTAATAGATTTATAGAAAAAATAATTAACTTTAGTAACAATATAAATATTTTTTTTAAATATGCTTAATAATTGTAATATGGCTGACCGTCTTCGCTTAAAATCGTTTTTCGTGTGCAATGATTTATCATTAACTATTAGAATTTAAATTTAACACACATGTTACTACATGACAGTATACACTCAACTCAAACTGTACATCGGAGAGGTTACTACTTTACCCTTTATTGTAGGTTAAAGTAATATTTTTATTTATTTACTGTTATTTTAAAATTGACACACTACTACGTCTTATACCATAATAATATATACTAAATATTATAGCTAATAGATACCTATGCTACCCTGTCATAGGCGCAATTTAAGTTTTTGACTTGGAGGGGCTTTATATATATTTAAATAAAACAGCCCTGTCGGCGAGGCTCTACCCCCACACCCCCTATTCAAATACCATTAAACTATGTATAACTTTACGTAACATAATATACCATTGGACAACATAATATATTTATCTTTTTTTTCTCACCCACTTTTCTACATAATAATAATTATACAATAATATAGAATAATATATCTACCTATAACTAAAATGAAAAATACTTTTGTTAAAATAAATTACAACATTTAGGCTTTTACACCGGATAATTTGTAGTGAATACTCATTATTTCAAAAAATATAAATGTTCTTGAAAAAATTTTTTTTATGGTGTCTAGTTCAAAACAACCATTAAAAAAAAATATTTTAATATTTTTTGATATCAACATTTTTTAAGTTTTTACTTTTTTGAATTACAACATACAGTATTAATTTTATGTTCTATAGCAGAATATATTTCTAAGTATGTCGATACATAAAAATCGAATTTAGAGTAGCTTATGAGTATTTTTAAGTTTTAATGAGCGGATCGAAGAAATGGATCAACATTTTGCAGGGTAATCACGTATGCCACTGTGGTATAATTATAAGAATTCTCATCGATATTTTTTTCTGCGTCTAAATTTGATGCGCCTATATGTTATTTGTAGGTATTATTCAGTTCATAGTTGTAAATAAACACGTTAGCCGCGATCGAAATGCTGTCGTCCGGTGTGTGATGACGCGATGGATATATGAGTATGGGTCGGAGCTGCTCGCGGTCTCTATTATATCCTGCAGTATCTATGTATAGTAATAAAATGTATAGCTCGCATCACTCGTGTCCGCCGTCCGGACGATAAATAATGCACTTTATTATGAGGATAGCTTTTATACAATATTAATTGTCTGGTAACGATGTGTATTACGCACAAAAGACGGAGACGCGCGCGGGTCACGCCCTCTTAGTTGCGCCAAAGTCATTAAGCCGCGTAGTCTTTCATCGCGCACGCTGATCTAGTGGACCGCCGCGGAACGGCGAGCGGTGGTGGCCAAACTCAGACACCGACGCCTGGGTGTGGGTGGGGGGAGGGCGTAGCGGAGGTTGGCTAAAAGGAGAAGAGGATATAACATAAAGAAAAAAATGAATTTAAAAAAAAAAAGCGCTGCCACTCAACCCTCGACTTGTAATTAATCTTGTGCGCGTATTGTGTGTACACGACGACGATGACTACATGTTATTTTATTTATTATTTCTTTATTACCGCTCATTCTTTCCGTCTCTCTTATTTTTTTTCCTGTTCATTGTATAACGAACTACTCTGCGATTACGGGAGTTTGCGTTATTTCGCCGAGCGTGAGAGTGCCGGTGAGGCCGTGCGATTATTTTTTAATGAGACGCGCCAAAGGTTGTCCGAAAAAAGTATATATATATACACCCTACCAGTTCTTATGTTATTATTGTGATCCTTGTCCCTAGTATAATAATTAGGGCTCGGATTTATGTGTCTATACATGTTTTTTATGAAGTACAATTTACCAACTTTGACGTCTGTTCAATATTTAGTCCCCAAAAGATTCTGAATATAAATATATGCTAAATTTTAAATTACTTGACTTCTTTACCTATTTGGTTTTATAAATATACGTGATTTTACAAGTTTCGCTTTTTATCATATTTTTATATATATTTAATTGAGAACTTAATTTATATACAAAAATTGATATACACAAACGATTGATTTTCCCACGAATGTTTTAATACTGGCGTGGTGGTTAAATTTCAAGGGATGATTCGCTGTGATTCAAATGTCGTTGATCAATCATTTTCAATAACCTGAGGATAAACATGATATAGGTGTAGCTCATTATAATCAAGACGTTATTACAACCAAGTTGAAGAGTGAAGACCGGTGATCCTTAGTGATTAGTTAAATTATTACACTGTTCTGTCCTGAAAACAATAACATTTTGTATTTTTTAATAATACTTACTATTTGCATAATTTATATTTTTATCAAGCAATTTTTTTAGTAAATAGGTAAATATGGTTACACATATTTTGTGGGTTTAACTGCATAATTTAAATGCGTATTATTTATATACTACATATACTCATATATTCTATGTCGTGGGCGTATAGGGGAAAAAACTATATAAGTGGTATACTGCAGTGGTATACCGTCGTGGCGTCGTGCTCGACTATACCTTTGTATGGTCAAAATTCTGGTCGTAAACACTAGTTATATATTGGGCCGGTTGAACGTGTTCAGTGGACACATGATTGCAGGCCTCAATTTGTACGAGTATTTTCGCGCCTAGTGTGTATAATATAATATATGGTATATACGCGGGGCATAAGGGTGGCTTGCTACGACGGTATTTAAAGAAAAGAAAAAAGGGATCTTTTTATTTTTGCCTGGCCTACCATTGGTGCGTTGTGCATTCAGGTAACGCGAGGAGCCGTATCTCGTCGGAATGAAATTCTGCCTTTGTGTGGTGGTGCATGCACTCCCTTTTTTTTCCTCGATCTGACGGTCTTGGCCGCGGTGGGCGCAGGTAGATACATCGCAACTGATTCGGTTGTATTAACATTTATTTGTTCATTACATATTATTTAAATTCATATCATTACCGATGTTATATATTTGTATATTATGATGAGTTGCTAAGGATAGGTTTTTGTCATTTGTTTTCAACTTTGACTTTTGAGTATCGACCATTTTGTATAAATATTCTGTAAAACGTTGGAAAGATTTTATTTATATTTTTGTATTGGATATTGCATATTTGTGAATAAAGTTACTAACTATAAATTTGATATTTAAAAAATAATTTTTTATTATTAAATGTACTCGTAATCAAATTAAAAATTATTGATATAATTATAATTAATGCAGAAAATGTATGTTCGTATCCTTTTTAATTAGTTTTTTTTCGTGAACAACCGTTGTGGTTTAAAAACATTATAAAGATTACATAATCCTTAAAAATTCTTATAAAATCGTTACAAGGATCATGTAATACCTCTATAATTATAAAATTGAACCCAGTCTTATTTTAAAAAAAAATTTTTGTTCTATTCTGGATAAATAAATAGTAACAAACAGAAAAAGACGTTAAATATAAAATAAGGATATATAAATAAGCAATTGTTGGACACTTACTGACCATTTCCAGGTGTAATGAATAATGATTTCCATTTAGAATAGTTTTCAATAATCTGTCGTTGATGTTTAAAAAAAATATATATAACTTATTGTTGAAGAAGTAGTATATTAATGATTTAATTATTCATGGTAATTTCTATGAATATTTAATTGTTAGATCGAGTTTATCATACTTAACGATCTTAAATTAGACTATTTTTTATTTACTATTTAAGTGTTAATCTAAAGCTCTTTAATCTGTGGTAGGATAATGTATTGTTAACCGTTTAAAATATTCAATGAGGGCCAATCTAATGTGTTGCAAATGGTACAGCTTTAATTATTTTTAATATAGCGTAGTACTATAATTAAATTGTATTTTGTATGTGTTGAATCGGTTCATTTATTATTATTAAAGTAGTAATTAAAAATAAATAATTTAAAAGCTGTTTTAGTATGTAGTTGAATACACATGTTAATTTTTTTTTGAATGCGTATAGACTATAGGGACTATAGGTATAGTTTGTGTTAATTGTTAGTGGGGGTGGGGGGGGGG